>NC_069499.1:1339084928-1339169928 GCF_027579735.1 Bombina bombina
TTTGCTTTTTGGTAATTAGAAGGCTGCTAAATGCCCCTGCGCAAAATACGCGTATTATGCCCAGCAGTGAAGGGGTTAATTAGGGAGCATGTAGGGAGCTTCTAGGGTTAATTTAGCTTTAGTGTAGTGTAGTAGACAACACCAAGTATTGATATAGGCCCATTTTGCTATATGTCATGCCACCATTTCACCGCCAAATGCGATCAAATTAAAAAAAACGTTAATTTTTTCACAATTTTAGGTTTCTCACTGAAATTATTTACAAACAGCTTGTGCAATTATGGCACAAATGGTTGTAAATGCTTCTCTGGGATGCCCTTTGTTCAGAAATAGCAGACATATATGACTTTGGCGTTGCTTTTTGGTAATTAGAAATTTGCTAAATGCTACTGCGCATCACACGTGTATTATGGCTAGCAGTGAAGGGGTTAATTAGGTAGTGTGTAGGGAGCTTGCAGGGTTAATTTTAGCTTTAGTGTAGAGTTCAGCCTCCCACCTGACACATCCCACCCCCTGATCCCTCCCAAACAGCTCCCTTCCCTCCCCCCACCCCACTATTGTCCCCGCCATCTTAAGTACTGGCAGAAAGTCTGCCAATACTAAAATAAAAGATTTTTTTTTTTTTTTTTTAAAGAAAAAAAAAAAAAGCATATTTACATATGCTGTGTTTAGGATCGCCCCCAACCTCCCTGATCCCCCCCAAAACAGCTCTCTAAGCCTCCCCCTCTGCCTTATTGGGGGCCATCTTGGGTACTGGCAGCTGTCTGCCAGTACCCATTTTGCACAATCAAATGTTTATTTCTTTTTTATATATTTTTTTTATTTTTTTCTGTTGTGTAGCTTCCCCCCCCCCCCCCCACGGACCAACCCCCACCACCTAAATAACGAATAAGGTTTTTTTTAAAAAAATTACTGGTCCCACTTTTATTTTGGGACACATTTTTTTCTGTAGTGCAGCGGTCCCCACCCGGTCCCTGCCCCGGCGCGCGCCCCCTCGTGCACGTGCGCGCACCCCGACTTGCACGCCCACGATCCCGCCCCCCTCCACATGACCAGGGCCATCGATGGCCGCCACCCACCAACGATACCGGCCATCGATGTCCGGTGCAGAGAGGGCCACAGAGTGGCTCTCTCTGCATCGGATGGCCATCTAAGGTTATTGCAGGATGCCTCCATATCGAGGCATCACTGCAATAACCGGAAAGCAGCTGGAAGCGAGCAGGATCGCTTCCAGCTGCTTTCCACACCGAGGACGTGCAGGGTACGTTCTCAGGCATTAACTGCATTTTTTCTGAGGACGTACCCTGCACGTCCTCGGTCATTAAGGGGTTAAAGAGACAGTAACGGTTTTGTTTTAAAACGGTTTTTGTACTTTATTGACAAGTTTAAGCCTGTTTAACATGTCTGTGCCTTCAGATAAGCTATGTTCTGTATGTATGGAAGCCAATGTGTCTTCCCCTTCAAAATTGTGTGATAATTGTGCCATAGCGTCCAAACAAAGTAAGGACAGTACTGCCACAGATAGTAAAGTTGCCCAAGATGATTCATCAGATGAAGGGAGTAGACATAGTTCTACATCATCTCCTTCTGTGTCTACACCAGTTTTGCCCACGCAGGAGGCCCCTAGTACTTCTAGCGCGCCAATGCTTATTACTATGCAACAATTGACGGCAGTAATGGATAACTCCATAGCAAATATTTTATCCAAAATGCCTGCATATCAGAGAAAGCGCGATTGCTCTGTTTTAAACACTGTAGAGCAGGAGGGCGCTGATGATAATTGCTCTGTCATACCCTCACACCAATCTGAAGGGGCCATGAGGGAGGTTTTGTCAGATGGGGAAATTTCAGATTCAGGTAGAATTTCTCAACAGGCAGAACCTGATGTTGTGACATTTAAATTAGAGCATCTCCGCGCACTGCTTAAAGGGACAGTATACTGTAAAATAGTTTTTCCCTTAATGTGTTTACAATTGCTTTTTTTACCAACTGCAGAGTAAAAAATTTATGAAAATTAGCTTTTTAAGGTTTATTTCTGTATATTAAAGCTCTGATTTTGTGTTTTGAAGCCACAGCCTAATAAAATAGGTTGAGCTTGTAGGTATAATCAGATCTCATTACTGTATCACATTGTGCACATATACCTGCTTCTTTATCCTATATTTGTCCTTAAAACAATCACCAATACTTTGAGAGAACAATGGAAAATCAACATTTTATTACCTTATCTCTGCTTTATCACACTGGGAGTGTAATTTCTTCTGCTGGCTGTGTTTACAAAGCTTATCTATAGCTGGTACGCGCGGCCACAAACTTTCAGAATAAGTGGGGATACTACATGCTAAATTAACAATTTCAAATGCCAATATAAGGGTAAAGGAGCTACTTGTAAACAATTTAATACACTCCAGCAGGTAAAGTGGATCATTGGGAACAAATTAAAGGAGAGAAATTTTTTGAGTAAACTGTCCCTTTAAGGAGGTGTTATCTACTCTGGATGATTGTGACAACCTGGTCATTCCAGAAAAATTGTGTAAGATGGACAAGTTTCTAGAGGTTCCGGTGCACCCCGACGCTTTTCCTATACCCAAGCGGGTGGCGGACATAGTGAATAAGGAGTGGGAGAAGCCCGGCATACCTTTTGTTCCCCCTCCTATATTTAAGAAATTATTTCCTATGGTCGACCCCAGAAAGGACTTATGGCAGACAGTCCCTAAGGTTGAGGGGGCAGTTTCTACACTAGCCAAGCGCACTACTATTCCTATCGAGGATAATTGTGCTTTCAAAGATCCTATGGATAAAAAATTGGAGGGTTTGCTTAAAAAGATTTTTGTACAGCAAGGTTACCTCCTGCAACCTATTTCGTGCATTATTCCTGTCACTACAGCAGCGTGGTTCTGGTTCGAGGAACTAGAAAAGTCGCTCAATAGAGAAACTCCGTATGAGGAGGTTATGGACAGAGTTCACGCACTTAAGTTAGCTAACTCCTTTATTTCAGATGCCGCTTTGCAGTTAGCTAGATTAGCGGCGAAAAATTCTGGGTTTGCAATTGTGGCGCGCAGAGCGCTCTGGCTAAAGTCTTGGTCAGCGGATGTATCTTCCAAGACAAAATTGCTTAATATCCCCTTCAAGGGTAAAACTCTCTTTGGGCCAGAATTAAAAGAGATTATCTCAGACATCACTGGGGGTAAGGGCCACGCCCTCCCACAAGATAGGCCTTTCAAGGCCAAGAATAAGTCTAATTTTCGTTCCTTTTGCAATTTCAGGAACGGACCGGCCTCCAACTCTGCAGCCTCTAGACAAGAGGGTAATGCTTTGCAAACCAAACCAGCTTGGAAACCGATGCAAGGCTGGAACAAGGGTAAGCAGGCCAAGAAGCCTGCTGCTGCTAACAAAACAGCATGAAGGAGTAGCCCCCGATCCGGGACCGGATCTAGTAGGGGGCAGACTCTCTCTCTTCGCCCAGGCTTGGGCAAGATATGTTCAGGATCCCTGGGCACTAGAAATAGTTTCTCAGGGTTATCTTCTGGAATTCAAGGAACTACCCCCAAGGGGAAGGTTCCACATGTCTCACTTATCTTCAAACCAAATAAAGAGACAGGCATTCTTACATTGTGTAGAAGACCTGTTAAAAATGGGAGTGATACACCCAGTTCCAACCGTGGAACAAGGAATGGGGTTTTACTCAAACCTGTTTGTAGTTCCCAAAAAGGAGGGAACTTTCAGACCAATTCTGGATTTAAAGATCCTAAACAAATTTCTCAAAGTGCCATCGTTCAAAATGGAAACCATTCGAACGATTTTACCTACAATCCAGGAGGGTCAATTTATGACTACCGTGGATCTAATGGATGCGTATCTACATATTCCTATCCACAAAGATCATCATCAGTTCCTAAGGTTCGCCTTTCTGGACAAACATTACCAGTTTGTGGCTCTCCCATTTGGGCTAGCCACTGCTCCAAGGATTTTCACAAAGGTACTCGGGTCCCTTCTAGCGGTTCTAAGACCAAGGGGCATTGCAGTGGCACCTTACTTGGACGACATTCTGATACAAGCGTCGTCTCTTTCAAAGGCAAAGGCTCACACAGACATCGTTCTGGCCTTTCTCAGATCTCACGGATGGAAAGTGAATATAGAAAAAAGTTCCCTGTCTCCGTCGACAAGAGTTCCTTTCTTGGGAACAATAATAGATTCTTTAGAAATGAAGATTTTCCTGACAGACGTCAGAAAGTCAAAACTTCTAAACGCTTGTCAAGTTCTTCATTCTGTTCCATGTCCTTCCATAGCTCAGTGCATGGAAGTAGTAGGATTGATGGTTGCAGCAATGGACATAGTTCCTTTTGCGCGGATTCATCTAAGACCATTACAACTGTGCATGCTGAAACAGTGGAATGGGGACTATACAGACTTGTCTCCAGTGATTCAAGTAGATCAGAAGACCAGAGACTCACTCCGTTGGTGGCTAACCCTGGACCATCTGTCCCAGGGAATGAGCTTCCGCAGACCAGAGTGGGTCATCGTCATGACCGACGCCAGTCTAGTGGACTGGGGCGCGGTCTGGGACTCCCTGAAAGCTCAGGGGGGGCTATGGTCTCGGGAAGAGTCTCTTCTCCCGATAAACATTCTGGAACTGAGAGCGATATTCAATGCTCTCAGGGCTTGGCCTCAACTAGCAAAGGCCAGATTCATAAGATTCCAATCAGACAACATGACGACTGTTGCTTACATCAATCATCAGGGGGGAACAAGGAGTTCCCTGGCGATGAGGGAAGTGACCAAAATCATAAAATGGGCGGAGGATCACTCCTGCCACCTATCTGCGATCCACATCCCAGGAGTGGAAAACTGGGAGGTGGATTATCTGAGTCGTCAGACATTCCATCCGGGGGAGTGGGAACTCCACCCGGAGATCTTTGCCCAGTTGACTCATTTATGGGGCATTCCAGACATGGATCTGATGGCGTCTCGTCAGAACTTCAAGGTTCCTTGTTACGGGTCCAGATCCAGGGATCCCAAGGCGACTCTAGTGGATGCATTAGTAGCGCCTTGGACCTTCAACCTAGCTTATGTGTTTCCTCCGTTTCCTCTCATTCCCAGGCTGGTAGCCAGGATCAAGCAGGAGAGGGCCTCGGTGATCTTGATAGCTCCTGCGTTGCCACGCAGGACTTGGTATGCAGATCTGGTGAATATGTCATCGGCTCCACCATGGAAGCTACCTTTGAGACCGAATCTTCTAGTACAAGGTCCATTCGAACATCCAAATCTAGTTTCCCTTCAGCTAACGGCTTGAAAATTGAACGCTTGATCTTATCTAAGCGTGGGTTTTCGGATTCTGTAATAGATACTCTGATACAAGCCAGAAAACCTGTAACTAGGAAGACTTACCATAAAATATGGAAAATATATATCTGTTGGTGTGAATCCAAGGGATTCTCATGGAGTAAGATCAAAATTCCTAGGATCCTTTCCTTTCTCCAAGAAGGTTTGGATAAGGGATTATCAGCGAGTTCTCTAAAGGGACAGATTTCTGCTTTATCTGTCTTATTACACAAATGACTGGCAGCTGTGCCTGATGTTCAAGCTTTTGTTCAGGCTTTGGTCAGGATCAAGCCTGTTTACAGGCCTTTGACTCCTCCTTGGAGTCTGAATTTAGTTCTTTCAGTTCTTCAAGGGGTTCCGTTTGAACCTCTACATTCCATAGATATCAAGATGTTATCTTGGAAAGTTCTGTTTTTGGTTGCTATTTCTTCTGCTAGAAGAGTTTCTGAGTTATCTGCTTTGCAGTGTAATCCACCCTATCTGGTGTTCCATTCAGATAAGGTTGTTATGCGTACTAAACCTGGTTTCCTTCCAAAGGTTGTTTCCAACAAGAATATTAACCAGCAAATAGTTGTGCCTTCTTTGTGTCCGAATCCAGTTTCAAAGAAGGAACGTTTGTTACACAATTTAGATTAAGTTCGTGCTTTAAAGTTCTATTTAGAAGCAACAAAGGATTTCAGACAAACGTCTTCTCTGTTTGTCGTTTATTCTGGCAAGAGGAGAGGTCAAAAACCTCTGCTACCTCTCTTTCCTTTTGGCTGAAAAGCATCATCCAATTGGCTTACGAGACTGCCGGACGGCAGCCTCCTGAACGCATCACATCTCACTCTACTAGGGCTGTGGCTTCCACATGGGCCTTCAAGAACGAGGCTTCTGTTGATCAGATATGTAAGGCAGCGACTTGGTCTTCCCTGCACACTTTTGCCAAATTCTACAAATTTGATACTTTTGCTTCCTCGGAGGCTATTTTTGGGAGAAAGGTTTTGCAAGCCGTGGTGCCTTCCGTTTAGGCAACCTGATTGGCTCCCTCCCTTCATCCGTGTCCTAAAGCTTTGGTATTGGTTCCCACAAGTTATGTATGACGCCGTGGACCGGACACACCAATGTTGGAGAAAACAGAATTTATGCTTACCTGATAAATTACTTTCTCCAACGGTGTGTCCGGTCCACGGCCCGCCCTGGTTTTTTAATCAGGTTTGATGGATTTCTTTCTTTAACTACAGTCACCACGGCACCCTATAGTTTCTCCTGTTTTTTTCTCCTGTCCGTCGGTCGAATGACTGGGGTGGGCGGAGCCTAGGAGGGACTATATGGACAGCTTTTGCTGTGCTCTTTGCCATTTCCTGTTGGGGAAGAGAATATTCCCACAAGTTATGGATGACGCCGTGGACCGGACACACCGTTGGAGAAAGTAATTTGTCAGGTAAGCATAAATTCTGTTTTTAGCTAACCGTGGGTTTCCGAATCGGTCATTGAGACCATAATTCAGGCTTGTAAGCCTGTCACTAGAAGGACTTACCATAAGATATGGCGTAAATATTTTTATTGGTTTGAGTCTAAAGGATGCTCTTGGAGTAAGGTCAGGATCCCAAGGATTTTATCTTTTCTCCAGGAAGACCTTGAGAAAGGGGTTATCTGTCAGTACCCTCAAAGGTCAGATTTCTGCTTAATCTATTCTGCTGCACAAGCGTCTGGCGGACGTGCCAGATGTTCAATCCTTTTGTCAGGCTCTGGTCAGAATCAGGCCTGTATTTAAATCAGTTGCTCCCCCTTGGAGCCTTAATCTTGTTCTTAAAGTTCTTCAGCAGGCTCTGTTTGAGCCTGTGCATTCCATAGATATTAAGTTATTATCTTGGAAAGTTTTGTTTCTTATTGCTATTTCTTCTGCTCGGAGGGTTTCTGAACTCTCAGCATTGCAGTGCAATTCTCCTTATCTCATATTTCATGCAGATAAGGCAGTTCTCCGTACCAAGTTTGGTTTTCTTCCTAAGGTTGTTTCGGACAGAAATATTAATCAGGAAATTCTTTTTCCTTCTCTCTGTCCTAATTCTTCTTCTCATAAAGAATGTTTGTTACACAACTTAGATGTTGTGCGGGCTCTTAAATTTAATCTGCAGGCTCGAAGGGCTTTCGTCAGTCTTCTACATTGTTTTCTTTTCTGGTAAGCGTAAAGGCCAGAAAGCTACTGCCACTTCTTTCTCTCTGGTTGAGAAGTGTTATTTGTATGGCCTATGAGACTGCTGGACAACAGCCTCCTGAGAGAATTGCAGCTCACTCCACTAGGGCGGTGTCTTCTTCTTGGGCCTTCAAGAATGAGACCTCTGTAGAACAGTTTTGTATGGCTGCGATTTGGTCATCTTTGCACACTTTTTATAAATTTGATATGTTTGCCTCGGCTGAGACTTCTTTTGGGAGAAAGGTTCTGCAAGCAGTGGTGCCTTCTGTTTAGGTTACCTGTCTTGCCCTCCCTTATCTGTGTCCTCTCGTTTGGGTATTGATTCCCAACAGTAATTGATGATTTGTGGACTCACCATGTCTTTTAGAAAGAAAACAAAATTTATGCTTACCTGATAAATGTATTTATTTCTTGACACAGTGAGTCCACGGCCCTCCCAGTTGTGTTTTTTTATATAAACCTCCGGCACCTCTGCACCTTGTTTTATTTCCTTTCTCTACTTTTTCTTCGGTTGAATGCCTGGAGGTTGTGCGAAGGGAAGTGATATTTAACAGCTTTGCTGTGGTGCTCTTTGCCTCCTCCTGCTGACCAGGAGTGATATTTCCAACAGTAGTTGATGATCTGTGGACTCACCATGTCAAGAAAGAAAGAAATTTATCAGGTAAGCATAATTGTTTTTCTTTTACAAAATATGACGAGTCCACGGATTTCATCCTTACTTGTGGGATATTAACCTCCTGCTAACAGGAAGTGGCAAAGAGCACCACAACAGAGCTGTATATATAGCCCCTCCCTTCCCCTCCACCTCCAGTCATTCTCTTTGCCTGTGTTATACTAGGAAGAGGTAAAGTGAGGTGTTAGTTTTAGTTTCTTCAATCAAGAAGTTTTTTATTTTTTAAATGGTACCGGTGTGTACTATTTTCCTCAGGGGGATATGGAAGAAGTTTTCTGCCCTGTGGTTGATGATCTTAGCAGACGTAACTAAGATCCACGTTGGTTCCCACAGAGTGCTGAAGGTAGTGTAAGAGAAATCGTCAGAGTGGAGAACAGCTGCATGCTATAAGCATTGAGGTATGTTCAGTCTTTTTTCTGAGGAGACCTATTATATCAGAATGGCTGACATTTTATTCTTTGCTAAAAAAGGGGGTTAAAGTAGACCTGGTTAAAAGAGGGGTGTTACTTTAAATCCTTTACTAAACATTTTTCATTTGACATATTGGGTGTTTGTAAGGGACACTGGGAGAGACAGCGCGTTATCTTTATTGTGTTTTCTGACAAGGGCTGCAGCATTACAAGGCTGTTTCTTGGGGGACCACTTGGTGTTTTGTTTCTTCACCGCTTCCTATGCGGTGTTACGGATTAGCTAGTTGATCGTCCTTGATGGGTGGGGACTATTTTTCGCGCGCTCCGACGCGCAGTATACTTTGACTCAGAAGGCAACAGGCATGAGCTCCGGTTAGGGCTAAACTTATGCTCTGATGTCTGGTTCATGGTAGAGTCGTTTTTCCAGTACTTTAAGGGCAGGTAGGTGCCACAGCTATGGCGAGGTGCAGGGGTCATTTTGTCAAGCAAATAGTTTTTTCTACTATAAATGTCCTGTAAAGGTTAATTTTGCTTATTGCTCTTAGGTGCAATCATTTTTGGGCATAGTAAACATGTTTTTCTAATCGGATTTCGTTATTTAGCTTTCATAAGCAGTTTTGGAAAAATTGTACACTTTATTTTTTAAAGGCGCAGTACATTTTTTGAAAAAAATTGTTGAAAGTGTTTAACAACTTTTAAGACTATTGTTAATCTGTTCAACATGTCTGACATTGAGGATACTAATTGTTCTATGTGTTTAGAAGCCGTTGTGGAACCCCCACTTAAGTTGTGTACCTCTTGTACTGAAAGGGCCTTACAATGTAAGAAGCATATTTTAAGTAAAGAAAGTGTGCCTAAGGATGATTCTCAGTATGAAGAGAATCAGGATGTGCCATCCAATTCTCCCCAAGTGTCACAAACTTTAACACCCACACAAACAACGCCTAGTACTTCTAGTGCGTCTAATGCTTTCACTCTGCAGGAAATGGCTGCAGTTATGTCAACTACTCTCACAGAGGTATTATCCAAATTACCAGTGTTACAGGGTAAACGCAGTAGGTCAGGTATTAATGCAAATACTGAATCCTCTGATTCTTTATTAGCTATTTCCGATGTACCCACACAGTGCTCTGAGTTGGGGGTTAGGGAATTGCTGTCTGAGGGTGAACTTTCAGACCAAGGAAATATGTTACCTCAGACAGATTCGGACGTTATGTCTTTTAAATTTAAGCTTGAACACCTACGTCTGTTACTTAGGGAGGTTTTAGCGACTCTGGATGATTGTGACCCTATTATAATACCACCAGAGAAATTGTGTAAGATGGACAAATATCTAGAGGTGCCTACTTACACTGATGTTTTCTTTCATGTAACTGGCAAGAGTCCATGAGCTAGTGACATATGGGATATACAATCCTACCAGGAGGGGCAAAGTTTCCCAAACCTCAAAATGCCTATAAATACACCCCTCACCACACCCACAATTCAGTTTTACAAACTTTGCCTCCTATGGAGGTGGTGAAGTAAGTTTGTGCTAAGATTTCTGCGTTGATATGCGCTTCTCAGCATTGTTGAAGCCCGATTCCTCTCAGAGTACAGCGAATGTCAGAGGGACGTTCCCTAACGGGGGTCTTTTTTATGGGTTCTCTGTTATCGGTCGTAGAGATTCATCTCCTACCTCCCTTTTCAGATCGACGATATACTCTCAAATTTACCATTACCTCTACTAAAGAACTGTTTTAGTATTGGTTTGGCTATCTGCTATATGTGGATGGGTGTCTTTTTGGTAAGTATGTTTCTTTCATGTAATTAGCAAGAGTCCATGAGCTAGTGACGTATGGGATATACATTCCTACCAGGAGGGGCAAAGTTTCCCAAACCTCAAAATGCCTATAAATACACCCCTCACCACACCCACAATTCAGTTCAATTCAGTTTTACAAACTTTGCCTCCTATGGAGGTGGTGAAGTAAGTTTGTGCTAGATTCTACGTTGATATGCGCTCCGCAGCAAGTTGGAGCCCGGTTTTCCTCTCAGCGTGCAGTGAATGTCAGAGGGATGTGAGGAGAGTATTGCCTATTTGAATGCAGTGATCTCCTTCTACGGGGTCTATTTCATAGGTTCTCTGTTATCGGTCGTAGAGATTCATCTCTTACCTCCCTTTTCAGATCGACGATATACTCTTATTTATATACCATTACCTCTGCTGATTTTCGTTTCAGTACTGGTTTGGCTTTCTACAAACATGTAGATGAGTGTCCTGGGGTAAGTAAATCTTATTTTCTGTGACACTCTAAGCTATGGTTGGGCACTTTATTTATAAAGTTCTAAATATATGTATTCAAACATTTATTTGCCTTGACTCAGGATGTTCAACATTCCTTATTTTCAGACAGTCAGTTTCATATTTGGGATAAATGCATTTGAATCAATCTTTTTTCTTACCTTAAAATTTGACTCTTTTTTCCCTGTGGGCTGTTAGGCTCGCGGGGGCTGAAAATGCTTCATTTTATTGCGTCATTCTTGGCGCGGACTTTTTTGGCGCAAAAAATCTTTTCTGTTTCTGGCGTCATACGTGTCGCCGGAAGTTGCGTCATTTTTGACGTCCTTTTGCGCCAAAAATGTCGGCGTTCCGGATGTGGCGTCATTTTTGGCGCCAAAAAGCATTTAGGCGCCAAATAATGTGGGCGTCTTATTTGGCGCTAAAAAATATGGGCGTCGCTTTTGTCTCCACATTTTTTCAGTCTCATTTTTTCTTTGCTTCTGGTTACTAGAAGCTTGTTTATTGGCATTTTTTCCCATTCCTGAAACTGTCATTTAAGGAATTTGATCAATTTTGCTTTATATGTTGTTTTTTCTCTTACATATTGCAAGATGTCTCACGTTGCATCTGAGTCAGAAGATACTTCAGGAAAATCGCTGTCTAGTGCTGGAACTACCAAAGCTAAGTGTATCTGCTGTAAACTTTTGGTAGCTATTCCTCCGGCTGTTGTTTGTATTAATTGTCATGACAAACTTGTTAAAGCTGATAATATTTCCTTTAGTAATGTACCATTGCCTGTTGCAGTTCCTTCAACATCTAAGGTGCAGAATGTTCCTGATAACATAAGAGATTTTGTTTCTGAATCCATCAAGAAGGCTATGTCTGTTATTTCTCCTTCTAGTAAACATAAAAAATCTTTTAAAACTTCTCTCTCTACAGATGAATTTTTAAATGAACATCATCATTCTGATTCTGATGACTCTTCTGGTTCAGAGGATTCTGTCTCAGAGATTGATGCTGATAAATCTTCATATTTATTTAAAATGGAATTTATTCGTTCTTTACTTAAAGAAGTACTAATTGCTTTAGAAATAGAGGAGTCTGGTCCTCTTGATACTAATTCTAAACGTTTAGATAAGGTATTTAAATCTCCTGTGGTTATTCCAGAAGTTTTTCCTGTTCCTAATGCTATTTCTGAAGTAATTTCCAGAGAATGGGATAAATTGGGTAATTCATTTACTCCTTCTAAACGTTTTAAGCAATTATATCCTGTGCCGTCTGACAGATTAGAATTTTGGGACAAAATCCCTAAAGTTGATGGGGCTATTTCTACCCTTGCTAAACGTACTACTATTCCTACGGCAGATGGTACTTCGTTTAAGGATTCTTTAGATAGGAAAATTGAATCCTTTCTAAGAAAAGCTTATCTGTGTTCAGGTAATCTTCTTAGACCTGCTATATCATTGGCTGATGTTGCTGCAGCTTCAACTTTTTGGTTGGAGACTTTAGCGCAACAAGTAACAGATCATGATTCTCATAATATTATTATTCTTCTTCAGCATGCTAATAATTTTATCTGTGATGCCATTTTTGATATTATCAGAGTTGATGTCAGGTTTATGTCTCTAGCTATTTTAGCTAGAAGAGCTTTATGGCTTAAAACTTGGAATGCTGATATGGCTTCTAAATCAACTCTACTTTCCATTTCTTTCCAGGGTAACAAATTATTTGGTTCTCAGTTGGATTCTATTATCTCAACTGTTACTGGTGGGAAAGGAACTTTTTTACCACAGGATAAAAAATCTAAGGGTAAAAACAGGGCTAATAATCGTTTTCGTTCCTTTCGTTTCAACAAGGAACAAAAGCCTGATCCTTCATCCTCAGGAGCAGTTTCAGTTTGGAAACCATCTCCAGTCTGGAATAAATCCAAGCCTTCTAGAAAGGCAAAGCCTGCTTCTAAGTCCACATGAAGGTGCGGCCCTCATTCCAGCTCAGCTGGTAGGGGGCAGGTTACGTTTTTTCAAAGAAATTTGGATCAATTCTGTTCACAATCTTTGGATTCAGAACATTGTTTCAGAAGGGTACAGAATTGGTTTCAAGATGAGACCTCCTGCAAAGAGATTTTTTTCTTTCCCGTGTCCCAGTAAATCCAGTGAAAGCTCAAGCATTTCTGAATTGTGTTTCAGATCTAGAGTTGGCTGGAGTAATTATGCCAGTTCCAGTTCTGGAACAGGGGATGGGGTTTTATTCAAATCTCTTCATTGTACCAAAGAAGGAGAATTCCTTCAGACCAGTTCTGGATCTAAAAATATTGAATCGTTATGTAAGGATACCAACGTTCAAAATGGTAACTGTAAGGACTATCTTGCCTTTTGTTCAGCAAGGGCATTATATGTCCACAATAGATTTACAGGATGCTTATCTGCATATTCCGATTCATCCAGATCATTATCAGTTCCTGAGATTCTCTTTTCTGGACAAGCATTACCAGTTTGTGGCTCTGCCGTTTGGCCTAGCTACAGCTCCAAGAATTTTTACAAAGGTTCTCGGTGCCCTTCTGTCTGTAATCAGAGAACAGGGTATTGTGGTATTTCCTTATTTGGACGATATCTTGGTACTTGCTCAGTCTTTACATTTAGCAGAATCTCATACGAATCGACTTGTGTTGTTTCTTCAAGATCATGGTTGGAGGATCAATTCACCAAAAAGTTCATTGATTCCTCAGACAAGGGTAACCTTTCTGGGTTTCCAGATAGATTCAGTGTCCATGACTCTGTCTTTAACAGACAAGAGACGTCTAAAATTGATTTCAGCTTGTCGAAACCTTCAGTCACAATCATTCCCTTCGGTAGCCTTATGCATGGAAATTCTAGGTCTTATGACTGCTGCATCGGACGCGATCCCCTTTGCTCGTTTTCACATGCGACCTCTTCAGCTCTGTATGCTGAATCAATGGTGCAGGGATTACACAAAGATATCTCAATTAATATCTTTAAAACCGATTGTACGACACTCTCTAACGTGGTGGACAGATCACCATCGTTTAATTCAGGGGGCTTCTTTTGTGCTTCCGACCTGGACTGTAATTTCAACAGATGCAAGTCTCACAGGTTGGGGAGCTGTGTGGGGATCTCTGACTACACAAGGAGTTTGGGAATCTCAGGAGGTGAGATTACCGATCAATATTTTGGAACTCCGTGCAATTTTCAGAGCTCTTCAGTCTTGGCCTCTTCTGAAGAGAGTATCGTTCATTTGTTTTCAGACAGACAATGTCACAACTGTGGCATACATCAATCATCAAGGAGGGACTCACAGTCCTCTGGCTATGAAAGAAGTATCTCAAATTCTGGTTTGGGCGGAATCCAGCTCCTGTCTAATCTCTGCGGTTCATATCCCAGGTATAGACAATTGGGAAGCGGATTATCTCAGTCGCCAAACGTTGCATCCGGGCGAATGGTCTCTTCACCCAGAGGTATTTCTTCAGATTGTTCAAATGTGGGAGCTTCCAGAAATAGATCTGATGGCGTCTCATCTAAACAAGAAACTTCCCAGGTATCTGTCCAGATCCCGGGATCCTCAGGCGGAAGCAGTGGATGCATTATCACTTCCTTGGAAGTATCATCCTGCTTATATCTTTCCGCCTCTAGTTCTTCTTCCAAGAGTAATCTCCAAGATTCTGAAGGAATGCTCGTTTGTTCTGCTGGTAGCTCCGGCATGGCCTCACAGGTTTTGGTATGCGGATCTTGTCCGGATGGCCTCTTGCCATCCGTGGACTCTTCCGCTACGACCAGACCTTCTGTCGCAAGGTCCTTTTTTCCATCAGGATCTCAAATCCTTAAGTTTAAAGGTATGGAGATTGAACGCTTGATTCTTAGTCAAAGAGGTTTCTCTGACTCTGTGATTAATACTATGTTACAGGCTCGTAAATCTGTATCCAGAGAGATATATTATAGAGTCTGGAAGACTTATATTTCTTGGTGTCTTTCTCATCATTTTTCTTGGCATTCTTTTAGAATTCCAAGAATTTTACAGTTTCTTCAGGATGGTTTAGATAAAGGTTTATCCGCAAGTTCTTTGAAAGGACAAATCTCTGCTCTTTCTGTTCTTTTTCACAGAAAGATTGCTAATCTTCCTGATATTCATTGTTTTGTACAAGCTTTGGTTCGTATAAAACCTGTCATTAAGTCAATTTCTCCTCCTTGGAGTTTGAATTTGGTTCTGGGGGCTCTTCAAGCTCCTCCGTTTGAACCTATGCATTCATTGGACATTAAATTACTTTCTTGGAAAGTTTTGTTCCTTTTGGCAATCTCTTCTGCCAGAAGAGTTTCTGAATTATCTGCTCTTTCTTGTGAGTCTCCTTTTCTGATTTTTCATCAGGATAAGGCAGTGTTGCAAACTTCTTTTGAATTTTTACCTAAAGTTGTGAATTCCAACAACATTAGTAGAGAAATTGTGGTTCCTTCATTATGTCCTAATCCTAAGAATTCTAAGGAGAAATCGTTACATTCTTTGGATGTTGTTAGAGCTTTGAAATATTATGTTGAAGCTACTAAGTCTTTCCGAAAGACTTCTAGTTTATTTGTTATCTTTTCCGGTTCTAGAAAAGGCCAGAAAGCTTCTGCCATTTCTTTGGCATCTTGGTTGAAATCTTTAATTCATCTTGCCTATGTTGAGTCGGGTAAAACTCCGCCTCAAAGGATTACAGCTCATTCTACTAGGTCAGTTTCTACTTCCTGGGCGTTTAGGAATGAAGCTTCGATTGATTAGATTTGCAAAGCAGCAACTTGGTCCTCTTTGCATACTTTTACTAAATTCTACCATTTTGATGTATTTTCTTCTTCTGAAGCAGTTTTTGGTAGAAAAGTACTTCAGGCAGCGGTTTCAGTTTGAATCTTCTGCTTATGTTTTTCATTAAACTTTATTTTGGGTGTGGATTATTTTCAGCAGGAATTGGCTGTCTTTATTTTATCCCTCCCTCTCTAGTGACTCTTGCGTGGAAAGATCCACATCTTGGGTAATCATTATCCCATACGTCACTAGCTCATGGACTCTTGCTAATTACATGAAAGAAAACATAATTTATGTAAGAACTTACCTGATAAATTCATTTCTTTCATATTAGCAAGAGTCCATGAGGCCCACCCTTTTTTTTTGGTGGTTATGATTTCTTTCATGTAATTAGCAAGAGTCCATGAGCTAGTGACGTATGGGATATACATTCCTACCAGGAGGGGCAAAGTTTCCCAAACCTCAAAATGCCTATAAATACACCCCTCACCACACCCACAATTCAGTTTTACAAACTTTGCCTCCTATGGAGGTGGTGAAGTAAGTTTGTGCTAGATTCTACGTTGATATGCGCTCCGCAGCAAGTTGGAGCCCGGTTTTCCTCTCAGCGTGCAGTGAATGTCAGAGGGATGTGAGGAGAGTATTGCCTATTTGAATGCAGTGATCTCCTTCTACGGGGTCTATTTCATAGGTTCTCTGTTATCGGTCGTAGAGATTCATCTCTTACCTCCCTTTTCAGATCGACGATATACTCTTATTTATATACCATTACCTCTGCTGATTTTCGTTTCAGTACTGGTTTGGCTTTCTACAAACATGTAGATGAGTGTCCTGGGGTAAGTAAATCTTATTTTCTGTGACACTCTAAGCTATGGTTGGGCACTTTATTTATAAAGTTCTAAATATATGTATTCAAACATTTATTTGCCTTGACTCAGAATGTTCAACATTCCTTATTTTCAGACAGTCAGTTTCATATTTGGGATAATGCGTTTGAATCAATCATTTTTTCTTACCTTAAAAATTTGACTTTTTTTCCCTGTGGGCTGTTAGGCTCGCGGGGGCTGAAAATGCTTCATTTTATTGCGTCATTCTTGGCGCGGACTTTTTTGGCGCAAAAAATCTTTTCTGTTTCCGGCGTCATACGTGTCGCCGGAAGTTGCGTCATTTTTTGACGTTCTTTTGCGCCAAAAATGACGGCGTTCCGGATGTGGGCATATTATTTGGCGCCAAAAAATATGGGCGTCGCTTTTGTCTCCACATTATTTCAGTCTCATTTTTTCTTTGCTTCTGGTTACTAGAAGCTTGTTTATTGGCATTTTTTCCCATTCCTGAAACTGTCATTTAAGGAATTTGATCAATTTTGCTTTATATGTTGTTTTTTCTCTTACATATTGCAAGATGTCTCACGTTGCATCTGAGTCAGAAGATACTTCAGGAAAATCGCTGTCTAGTGCTGGAACTACCAAAGCTAAGTGTATCTGCTGTAAACTTTTGGTAGCTATTCCTCCGGCTGTTGTTTGTATTAATTGTCATGACAAACTTGTTAAGCAGATAATATTTCCTTTAGTAATGTACCATTGCCTGTTGCAGTTCCCTCAACATCTAAGGTGCAGAATGTTCCTGATAACATAAGAGATTTTGTTTCTGAATCCATCAAGAAGGCTATGTCTGTTATTTCTCCTTCTAGTAAACATAAAAAATCTTTTAAAACTTCTCTCTCTACAGATGAATTTTTAAATGAACATCATCATTCTGATTCTGATGACTCTTCTGGTTCAGAGGATTCTGTCTCAGAGATTGATGCTGATAAATCTTCATATTTATTTAAAATGGAATTTATTCGTTCTTTACTTAAAGAAGTACTAATTGCTTTAGAAATAGAGGATTCTGGGCCTCTTGATACTAATTCTAAACGTTTAGATAGTGTTTAAATCTCCTGTGGTTATTCCAGAAGTTTTTCCTGTTCCTAATGCTATTTCTGAAGTAATTTCCAGAGAATGGGATAAATTGGGTAATTCATTTACTCCTTCTAAACGTTTTAAGCAATTATATCCTGTGCCGTCTGACAGATTAGAATTTTGGGACAAAATCCCTAAGGTTGATGGGGCTATTTCTACCCTTGCTAAACGTACTACTATTCCTACGTCAGATGGTACTTCGTTTAAAGATCCTTTAGATAGGAAAATTGAATCCTTTCTAAGAAAAGCTTATCTGTGTTCAGGTAATCTTCTTAGACCTGCTATATCTTTGGCTGATGTTGCTGCAGCTTCAACTTTTTGGTTGGAGACTTTAGCACAACAAGTAACAGATCTTGATTCTCATAATATTATTCTTCTTCTTCAGCATGCTAATAATTTTATCTGTGATGCCATTTTTGATATTATCAGAGTTGATGTCAGGTTTATGTCTCTAGCTATTTTAGCTAGAAGAGCTTTATGGCTTAAAACTTGGAATGCTGATATGGCTTCTAAATCAACTCTACTTTCCATTTCTTTCCAGGGTAACAAATTATTTGGTTCTCAGTTGGATTCCATTATCTCAACTGTTACTGGTGGGAAAGGAACTTTTTTACCACAGGATAAAAAATCTAAGGGTAAAAACAGGGCTAATAATCGTTTTCGTTTCAACAAAGAACAAAAGCCTGATCCTTCATCCTCAGGAGCAGTTTCAGTTTGGAAACCATCTCCAGTCTGGAATAAATCCAAGCCTTCTAGAAAGGCAAAGCCTGCTTCTAAGTCCACATGAAGGTGTGGCCCTCATTCCAGCTCAGCTGGTAGGGGGCAGGTTACGTTTTTTCAATTTGGATCAATTCTGTTCACAATCTTTGGATTCAGAACATTGTTTCAGAAGGGTACAGAATTGGTTTCAAGATGAGACCTCCTGCAAAGAGATTTTTTCTTTCCCGTGTCCCAGTAAATCCAGTGAAAGCTCAAGCATTTCTGAATTGTGTTTCAGATCTAGAGTTGGCTGGAGTAATTATGCCAGTTCCAGTTCTGGAACAGGGGATGGGGTTTTATTCAAATCTCTTCATTGTTCCAAAGAAGGAGAATTCCTTCAGACCAGTTCTGGATCTAAAAATATTGAATCGTTATGTAAGGATACCAACGTTCAAAATGGTAACTGTAAGGACTATCTTGCCTTTTGTTCAGCAAGGGCATTATATGTCCACAATAGATTTACAGGATGCTTATCTGCATATTCCGATTCATCCAGATCATTATCAGTTCCTGAGATTCTCTTTTCTGGACAAGCATTACCAGTTTGTGGCTCTGCCGTTTGGCCTAGCTACAGCTCCAAGAATTTTTACAAAGGTTCTCGGTGCCCTTCTGTCTGTAATCAGAGAACAGGGTATTGTGGTATTCCCTTATTTGGACGATATCTTGGTACTTGCTCAGTCTTTACATTTAGCAGAATCTCATACGAATCAACTTGTGTTGTTTCTTCAAGATCATGGTTGGAGGATCAATTTACCAAAAAGTTCATTGATCCCTCAGACAAGGGTAACTTTTCTGGGTTTCCAGATAGATTCAGTGTCCATGACTCTGTCTTTAACAGACAAGAGACGTCTAAATTGATTTCAGCTTGTCGAAACCTTCAGTCACAATCATTCCCTTCGGTAGCCTTATGCATGGAAATTCTAGGTCTTATGACTGCTGCATCGGACGCGATCCCCTTTGCTCGTTTTCACATGCGACCTCTTCAGCTCTGTATGCTGAATCAATGGTGCAGGGATTACACAAAGATATCTCAATTAATATCTTTAAAACCGATTGTACGACACTCTCTAACGTGGTGGACAGATCACCATCGTTTAATTCAGGGGGCTTCTTTTGTGCTTCCGACCTGGACTGTAATTTCAACAGATGCAAGTCTCACAGGTTGGGGAGCTGTGTGGGGATCTCTGACGGCACAAGGAGTTTAGGAATCTCAGGAGGTGAGATTACCGATCAATATTTTGGAACTCCGAGCAATTTTCAGAGCTCTTCAGTCTTGGCCTCTTCTGAAGAGAGAATCGTTCATTTGTTTTCAGACAGACAATGTCACGACTGTGGCATACATCAATCATCAAGGAGGGACTCACAGTCCTCTGGCTATGAAAGAAGTATCTCGAATTCTGGTTTGGGCGGAATCCAGCTCCTGTCTAATCTCTGCGGTTCATATCCCAGGTATAGACAATTGGGAAGCGGATTATCTCAGTCGCCAAACGTTGCATCCGGGCGAATGGTCTCTTCACCCAGAGGTATTTCTTCAGATTGTTCAAATATTGGAGCTTCCAGAAATAGATCTGATGGCGTCTCATCTAAACAAGAAACTTCCCAGGTATCTGTCCATATCCCGGGATCCTCAGGCGGAAGCAGTGGATGCATTATCACTTCCTTGGAAGTATCATCCTGCTTATATCTTTCCGCCTCTAGTTCTTCTTCCAAGAGTAATCTCCAAGATTCTGAAGGAATGCTCGTTTGTTCTGCTGGTAGCTCCGGCATGGCCTAACAGGTTTTGGTATGCGGATCTTGTCCGGATGGCCTCTTGCCATCCGTGGACTCTTCCGCTACGACCAGACCTTCTGTCGCAAGGTCCTTTTTTCCATCAGGATCTCAAATCCTTAAATTTAAAGGTATGGAGATTGAACGCTTGATTCTTAGTCAAAGAGGTTTCTCTGACTCTGTGATTAATACTATGTTACAGGCTCGTAAATCTGTATCCAGAGAGATATATTATAGAGTCTGGAAGACTTATATTTCTTGGTGTCTTTCTCATCATTTTTCTTGGCATTCTTTTAGAATTCCAAGAATTTTACAGTTTCTTCAGGATGGTTTAGATAAAGGTTTGTCCGCAAGTTCCTTGAAAGGACAAATCTCTGCTCTTTCTGTTCTTTTTCACAGAAAGATTGCTAATCTTCCTGATATTCATTGTTTTGTACAAGCTTTGGTTCGTATCAAACCTGTCATTAAGTCAATTTCTCCTCCTTGGAGTTTGAATTTGGTTCTAGGGGCTCTTCAAGCTCCTCCGTTTGAACCTATGCATTCATTGGACATTAAATTACTTTCTTGGAAAGTTTTGTTCCTTTTGGCAATCTCTTCTGCCAGAAGAGTTTCTGAATTATCTGCTCTTTCTTGTGAGTCTCCTTTTCTGATTTTTCATCAGGATAAGGCAGTGTTGCGAACTTCTTTTGAATTTTTACCTAAAGTTGTGAATTCCAACAACATTAGTAGAGAAATTGTGGTTCCTTCATTATGTCCTAATCCTAAGAATTTTAAGGAGAAATCGTTACATTCTTTGGATGTTGTTAGAGCTTTGAAATATTATGTTGAAGCTACTAAGTCTTTCCGAAAGACTTCTAGTTTATTTGTTATCTTTTCCGGTTCTAGAAAAGGCCAGAAAGCTTCTGCCATTTCTTTGGCATCTTGGTTGAAATCTTTAATTCATCTTGCCTATGTTGAGTCGGGTAAAACTCCGCCTCAAAGGATTACAGCTCATTCTACTAGGTCAGTTTCTACTTCCTGGGCGTTTAGGAATGCAGCTTCGATTGATCAGATTTGCAAAGCAGCAACTTGGTCCTCTTTGCATACTTTTACTAAATTCTACCATTTTGATGTATTTTCTTCTTCTGAAGCAGTTTTTGGTAGAAAAGTACTTCAAACAGCGGTTTCAGTTTGAATCTTCTGCTTATGTTTTTCATTAAACTTTATTTTGGGTGTGGATTATTTTCAGCAGGAATTGGCTGTCTTTATTTTATCCCTCCCTCTCTAGTGACTCTTGCGTGGAAAGATCCACATCTTGGGTAATCATTATCCCATACGTCACTAGCTCATGGACTCTTGCTAATTACATGAAAGAAAACATAATTTATGTAAGAACTTACCTGATAAATTCATTTCTTTCATATTAGCAAGAGTCCATGAGGCCCACCCTTTTTTTGTGGTGGTTATGATTTTTGTATAAAGCACAATTATTCCAATTCCTTATTTTATATGCTTTCGCACTTTTTTATCACCCCACTTCTTGGCTATTCGTTAAACTGAATTGTGGGTGTGGTGAGGGGTGTATTTATAGGCATTTTGAGGTTTGGGAAACTTTGCCCCTCCTGGTAGGAATGTATATCCCATACGTCACTAGCTCATGGACTCTTGCTAATATGAAAGAAATGAATTTATCAGGTAAGTTCTTACATAAATTATGTTTTTTATTACTTAAGACACTCTCAGCTATGGTTTGGCACTTTATGTAAATTATATAAAGTTCTAAATATATGTATTGTACTTATATTTGCCATGAGTCAGGTTCATGTATTTCCTTCTGCAGACTGTCAGTTTCATATTTGGGAATATAAACACTTTAAGAAATTTGTTTCTTACCTGGGGTTTAGTCTTTTTCAATTTTGACTACTTTTGCATTTGCGGGTGTTAGGCCCGCGGGTGCGTCAAATGTTAGACTTTATTGCGTCATTTTTGGCGCAAACTTTTTTGGTGCGGGAAATTACGTTTTTTGACGCAACTTCGTCATTTCCGGCGTCATATGTGACGTTGAGACCTTTCACACGGCGGCGTCATTAGTGACGCAAGTGTGTCATTTCCGGTCATTTTTGGCGCCAAAAAAAAGTTTACATTACGTTGTGCGTCATACTTGGCGCCAAATTTTTTTCATTATTTCAATACCCCATTCATGTTTGCCTCCTGCTTTCTTCTCTATCAAGAGGCCTATGCTTTTGCATTTTTTCCCACTCCTGAAACTGTCATTTAAGGAAATAGATAATTTTGCTTTATATGTTTTTTCTTTTACATTGAGCAAGATGTCCCAATCCGATCCTGTCTCTGAAGTTTCTGCTGGAACATTGCTGCCTGACGTCGGTTCTACCAAAGCCAAGTGTATTTGTTGCAAAATTGTAGAAATTATTCCACCGAATGTCATTTGTAATAGTTGTCATGATAAACTTTTACATGCAGATAGTGTTTCTATCAGTAATAGTACATTGCCAGTTGCAGTTCCTTCAACTTCTAATGTGCATGATATACCTGTAAATTTTAAAGAATTTGTTTCTGAATCTATTATGAAGGCTTTGTCTGCATTTCTACCTTCTAATAAACGTAAAAGGTCTTTTAAAACTTCTCATTTAGCTGATGAAATTTCAAATGACCAACAACATAATAATGCATCCTCTTCTGCTGAGGATCTATCTGAAACAGAAGATCATTCCTCAGATATTGACACTGACAAATCTACTTATTTATTTAAAATAGAGTATATGCGTTCTTTATTAAAAGAAGTGTTAATTACTTTGGATATTGAGGTAACCAGTCCTATTGACGTTCAGTCTAATAAACGTTTAAATGCTGTTTTTAAACCTCCTGTGGTTTCCCCAGGTGTTTTTCCCATTTCTGAGGCTATTTCTGATATGATTTCTAGGGAATGAAATAAGCCAGGTACTTCCTTTGTTCCTTCTTCAAGGTTTAAAAGATTGTATCCTTTACCAGCAAAATCTATAGAGTTTTGGGAAAAGATCCCCAAAGTTGATGGTGCTATTTCTACTCTTGCTAAACGTACCACTATTCCTATGGAAGATAGCACTTCCTTTAAGGATCCTTTAGATAGGAAGCTTGAATCTTATCTAAGGAAGGCCTATTTATATTCAGGTCATCTTCTCAGACCTGCTATTTCTTTGGGTGATGTTGCGGCCGCATCAACCTTTCTTTCATGTAATTAACAAGAGTCCATGAGCTAGTGACGTATGGGATATACATTCCTACCAGGAGGGGCAAAGTTTCCCAAACCTTAAAATGCCTATAAATACACCCCTCACCACACCCACAAATCAGTTTTACAAACTTTGCCTCCAAGGGAGGTGGTGAAGTAAGTTTGTGCTAGATTCTACGTTGATATGCGCTCCGCAGCAAGTTGGAGCCCGGTTTTCCTCTCAGCGTGCAGTGAATGTCAGAGGGATGTGAAGAGAGTATTGCCTATTGAATGCAGTGATCTCCTTCTACGGGGTCTATTTCATAAGGTTCTCTGTTATCGGTCGTAGAGATTCATCTCTTACCTCCCTTTTCAGATCGACGATATACTCTTATATTTACCATTTCCTCTACTGATTCTCGTTTCAGTACTGGTTTGGCTTTCTACAAACATGTAGATGAGTGTCCTGGGGTAAGTAAGTCTTATTTTCTGTGACACTCTAAGCTATGGTTGGGCACTTTATTTATAAAGTTCTAAATATATGTATTCAAACATTTATTTGCCTTGACTCAGAATGTTCAACTTTCCTTATTTCCAGACAGTCAGTTTCATATTTGGGATTATGCATTGAATTATCATATTTTTTCTTACCTCAAAAATTTGACTTTTTTCCCTGTGGGCTGTTAGGCTCGCGGGGGCTGAAAATGCTTCATTTTATTGCGTCATTCTTGGCGCGGACTTTTTTGGCGCAAAAATTCTTTTCCGTTTCCGGCGTCATACGTGTCGCCGGAAGTTGCGTCATTTTTTGACGTTATTTTGCGTCAAAGATGTCGGCGTTCCGGATGTGGCGTCATTTTTGGCGCCAAAAGCATTTAGGCGCCAAATATTGTGGGCGTCTTTTTTGGCGCTAAAAAATATGGGCGTCATTTTTGTCTCCACATTATTTAAGTCTCATTATTTATTGCTTCTGGTTGCTAGAAGCTTGTTCACTGGCATTTTTTTCCCATTCCTGAAACTGTCATTTAAGGAATTTGATCAATTTTGCTTTATATGTTGTTTTTTTCTTTTACATATTGCAAGATGTTCCACGTTGCAACTGAGTCAGAAGTTACTACAGGAAAATCACTGCACAGTGCTGGAGCTACCAAGCTAAGTCTGCTATAAACTTTTGGTATCTGTTTCTCCAGCTGTTATTTGTATTGCATGTCATGTCAAACTTATTAATGCAGATAAAATTTCCTTTAGTACTGTTACATTACCTGTTGCTGTCCGTCAACATCTAATTTTCAGAGTGTTCCTGATAACATAAGAGATTTTATTTTTTAAATCCATTAAGAAGGCTATGTCTGTTATTTCTCCTTCTAGTATACATAAGTCTTTTAAAACTTCTCTTTTTTTCAGATGAATTTTTAAATGAACATCATCATTCTGATACTGATAATGGTTCTTCTGGTTCAGAGGTTTCTGTCTCAGAGGTTGATGCTGATAAATCTTTGTATTTGTTCAAGATGGAATTTATTCGTTCTTTACTTAAAGAAGTGTTATTTGCATTAGAAATAGAGGATACTGGTCCTCTTGATTCTAAATGTAAACGTTTAAATAAGGTTTTTAAATCTCCTGTAGTTATTCCAGAAGTGTTTTATCTCCCTGATGCTATTTCTGAAGTAATTTCCAGGGAATGGAATAATTTGGGTAATTTATTTACTCCTTCTAGACGTTTAAGCAAATTATATCCTGTGCCATCTGACAGATTAGAGTTTGTTGGGACAAAAATCCCTAAGGTTATGGGGCTGTCTCTACTCCTGCTAATGTACTACTATTCCTATGGCAGATAGTACTTCATTTAAGGATCCTTTAGATAGGAAAATTGAATCCTTTCTAAGAAAAGCTTACTTATGTTCAGGTAATCTTCTTAGACCTGCTATATTTTTAGCGGATGTTGCTGCAGCTTCAACTTTTTGGTTAGAAGCTTTAGCGCAACAAGTAACAGTTCATAATTTTATAGCATTATTATTATTCTATAACATGCTAATAATTTTATTGGTGATACCATCTTTTGATATCATTAGAGTTGATGTCAGGTATATGTCTCTAGCTATTTTAGCTAGAAAAGTTTTATGGATTAAACTTGGAATGCTGACATGTCTTCTAAGTCAACTTTGCTTTCCCTTTCTTTCCAGGGCAAATAATCATTTCGTTCCTTTCCTCACAACAAGGAACAAAAGCCTGATCCTTCATCCTCAGGAGCGGTATCAGTTTGGAAACTATTTCCAGTTTGGAATATATCCAAGCCTTATAGAATCCTATAGCCAGCTCCTAAGTACCTATGAAGGTGCGGCCCTTATTCCAGCTCAGCTGGTATGGGGCAGATTACGTTTTCTTCAAAGAAATTTGGTTCAATTCCGTTCTTAATCTCTGGTTTCAGAAACATTGTTTCAGGAAGGTACAGAATTGGCTTCAAGTTAAGGCCTCCTGCTAAGAGATTCTTTTCTTTCCCGTGTCCCAATTGACACAGCAAGGCTCAGCATTTCTGAAATGTGTTTCAGATCTAGAGTTGGCTGGAGTATTTATGCCAGTTCCAGTTCTGGAACAGGGGCTGGGGTTTTATTTTATCTCTTCATTGTACCAAAGAAGGTCAATTCCTTCAGACCAGTTATGGATCTATCATTATTGAATCGTTATGTTAGGATACCAACATTCAAGATGGTTACTGTAGGTCTATCCTGCCTTTTGTTTAGCAAGGGCATTATATGTCTACAATAGATTTACAGGATGTGTATCTGCATATTCCGATTCATCCGGATCACTTTTAGTGTCTGAGATTCTCTTTTTAGACAAGCATTACCAGTTTTGTGGCTCTACTATTTGGTCTAGCCTCAGTTCCAAGAATTTTTTTCAAAGGTTCTCGGTGCCCTTCTTTCTGTAATCAGAGAATAGGGTTTTGGTATTTCCTTATTTGGACGATATCTTGGTACTTGCTCAGTCTTCTCATTTTCGAAGAATCTCATACGAATCGACTTGTGTTGTTTCTTCAAGTTCATGGTTGGAGGATCAATTTACCAATCAGTTTATTGATTCCTCAGACAAGGGTAACCTTTTTAGGTTTCTAGATAAATTCAGTGTCTATGACTCTGTCCTTGTCAGACAAGAGAAGTTTAACATTGATATCAGCTTGTCAAAACCTTCAGTCACAATCATTCCCTTTGGTAGCCTTATGCATGGAAATGTTGGATCTTAGGACTGCCGCATCAGATGCGATCTCCTTTGCTCGTTTTCACATGCGACCTCTTCAGCTCTGTATGCTGAACCAATGGTGCAGGGATTACTCAAAGATAACTCAATTAATATCTTTAAACCGATTTTACGACACTCTCTGACATGGTGGACAGATCACCATCGTTTAGTTCAGGGGGCTTCTTTGTTCTTCCGACCTGGACTATAATCTCAACAGATACGAGTCTTACAGGTTGGGGAGCTGTGTGGGGGTATCTGACGGCACAAGGGGTTTGGGAATCTCAGGAGGTGAGATTTCCGATCAATATTTGGAACCCCGTGCAATTTTCAGAGCTCTTCAGTCTTGGCCTCTTCTGAAGAGAGAGTTGTTCATTGTTTTCAGATAAGACATTGTCACAACTGTGGCATACATCAATCATCAAGGAGGGACTCACAGTCCTCTGGCTATGAAAGAAGTATCTCGAATTTTGGTTTGGGCGGAATCCAGCTCCTGTCTAATCTCTGCGGTTTATATCCCAGGTATGGTCAATTGGAAAGCGGATTATCTCAGTCGCCAAACGTTGCATCCGGGCGAATGGTCTCTTCACCCAGAGGTATTTCTTCAGATTGTTCAAATGTGGGAACTTCCAGAAATAGTTCTGATGGCTTCTCATCTAAACAAGAAACTTCCCAGGTATCTGTCCAGATCCCGGGATCCTCAGGCGGAGGCAGTGGATACATTTTCATTTCCTTGGAAGTATCATCCTGCCTATATCTTTCCGCCTCTAGTTCTTCTTCCAAGAGTAATCTCCAAGATTCTGAAGGAATGCTCGTTTGTTCTGCTGGTAGCTCCGGCATGGCCTCACAGGTTTTGGTATGCGGATCTTGTCCGGATGGCTTCTTGCCAACCGTGGACTCTTCCGTTAAGACCAGACCTTTTGTCTCAAGGTCCTTTTTTTCCATCAGGATCTGAAATCCTTAAATTTAAAGGTATGGAGATTGAACGCTTGATTCTTGGTCAAAGAGGTTTCTCTGACTCTGTGATTAATACTATGTTACAGGCTCATACATCTATATCCAGAGAGATATATTATAGAGTCTGGAAGACTTATATTTCTTGGTGTCTTTCTCATCATTTTTCTTGGCATTCTTTTAGAATACCGAGAATTTTACAATTTCTTCAGGATGGTTTGGATAAGGGTTTGTCCGCAAGTTCTTTGAAAGGACAAATCTCTGCTCTTTCTGTTCTTTTTCACAGAAAGATTGCTATTCTTCCTGATATTCATTGTTTTGTACAAGCTTTGGTTCGTATAAAACCTGTCATTAAGTCAATTTCTCCTCCTTGGAGTTTGAATTTGGTTCTGGGAGCTCTTCAAGCTCCTCCGTTTGAACCTATGCATTCATTGGACATTAAATTACTTTCTTGGAAAGTTTTGTTCCTTTTGGCCATCTCTTCTGCTAGAAGAGTTTCTGAATTATCTGCTCTTTCGTGTGAGTCTCCTTTTCTGATTTTTCATCAGGATAAGGCGGTGTTGCGAACTTCTTTTGAATTTTTACCTAAAGTTGTGAATTCCAACAACATTAGTAGAGAAATTGTGGTTCCTTCATTATGTCCTAATCCTAAGAATTCTAAGGAGAAATCGTTGCATTCTTTGGATGTTGTTAGAGCTTTGAAATATTATGTTGAAGCTACGAAATCTTTCTGTAAGACTTCTAGTCTATTTGTTATCTTTTCCGGTTCTAGGAAAGGCCAGAAAGCTTCTGCCATTTCTTTGGCATCTTGGTTGAAATCTTTAATTCATCTTGCCTATGTTGAGTCGGGTAAAATTCCGCCTCAGAGAATTACAGCTCATTCTACTAGGTCAGTATCTACTTCCTGGGCGTTTAGGAATGAAGCTTCGGTTGACCAGATCTGCAAAGCAGCAACTTGGTCCTCTTTGCATACTTTTCCTAAATTCTACCATTTTGATGTATTTTCTTCTTCTGAAGCAATTTTTGGTAGAAAAGTTCTTCAGGCAGCGGTTTCAGTTTGAATCTTCTGCTTAGGTTTTTCATTAAACTTTATTTTGGGTGTGGATTATTTTCAGCAGGAATTGGCTGTCTTTATTTTATCCCTCCCTCTCTAGTGACTCTTGTGTGGAAAGATCCACATCTTGGGTAGTCATTATCCCATACGTCACTAGCTCATGGACTCTTGTTAATTACATGAAAGAAAACATAATTTATGTAAGAACTTACCTGATAAATTCATTTCTTTCATATTAACAAGAGTCCATGAGGCCCACCCTTTTTTTGGGGTGGTTATGATTTTTTTGTATAAAGCACAATTATTCCAATTCCTTATTTTATATGCTTCGCACTTTTTTTCTTATCACCCCACTTCTTGGCTATTCGTTAAACTGATTTGTGGGTGTGGTGAGGGGTGTATTTATAGGCATTTTAAGGTTTGGGAAACTTTGCCCCTCCTGGTAGGAATGTATATCCCATACGTCACTAGCTCATGGACTCTTGTTAATATGAAAGAAATGAATTTATCAGGTAAGTTCTTACATAAATTATGTTTTTGGTTGGAAAACTTAGTGCAACATGAATTGGATTCTGACGTATCTAGCATTGTTTGCTTACTGAAACATGCTAATCATTTTATTTGCGATGCCATTTTTGATATTATCAAAATTGATGTTAAATCCATGTCTTTAGCTGTATTAGCTAGAAGAGCTTTGTGGCTTAAATCTTGGAATGCTGATATGACATCTAAATCTAGATTACTATCTCTTTCTTTCCAAGGTAATAATTTATTTGGTTCTCAGTTGGATTCTATTATTTCAACTATCACTGGAGGAAAAGGAGTTTTTTTGCCTCAGGATAAAAAACCTAAGGGTAAATCTAAGGCTTCTAACCGTTTTCGTTCCTTTCGTCAGAATAAGGAACAAAAACTCAATCCTCCTCCCAAGGAATCTGCTTCCAGTTGGAAGCCTTCCTCAAATTGGAATAAATCCAAGCCATTTAGGAAACCAAAGTCTGCCCCTAAGTCCGCATGAAGGTGCGGCCCTCATTCCAGCTCAGCTGGTAGGGGGTAGATTAAAGTTTTTCAAGGATTTTTGGATAAAATCTGTCCAAAATCATTGGATTCAGAGCATTGTCTCTCAAGGGTATCGAATAGGATTCAAAGTAAGACCTCCTGTGAGAAGATTTTTTCTCTCACACATTCCTGTAAATCCAGTAAAAGCTCAGGCTTTTCTGAAGTGTGTTTCAGACCTGGAGTCTTCAGGGGTAATCATGCCAGTTCCTCTTCAGGAACAAGGTTTGGGGTTTTATTCAAACCTATTCATTGTACCAAAGAAAGAAAATTTGTTCAGACCAGTTCTGGATCTGAAAATTTTGAATCGTTATGTAAGAGTACCAACTTTCAAGATGGTTACTATAAGGACTATTCTGCCTTTAGTTCAGTAAGGACATTATATGTCCACAATAGACTTGCAGGATGCATACCTTCATATTCCGATTCATCCAGAACACTATCAGTTTCTGAGATTCTCTTTTCTAGACAAGCATTACCAATTTGTTGCTCTTCCATTTGGCCTAGCAACAGCTCCAAGAATCTTTTCAAAGGTTCTGGGTGCCCTACTATCTGTAATCAGAGAACAGGGTATTGCGGTGTTTCCTTATTTGGACGATATCTTGGTACTAGCTCAGTCTTTACATACTGCAGAATCTCACACGAATCAACTAGTGTTGTTTCTTCGGAAACATGGCTGGAGGATCAATTTACCAAAAAGTTTCTTGATTCCTCAGACAAGGGTCACCTTTTTAGGTTTCCAGATAGATTCAGTGTCCATGACTCTGTCTCTAACAGACAAGAGACGTTTAAAATTGGTTGCAGCCTGCTGGCGCCTTCAGTCTCAGTCATTCCCTTCAGTGGCTATGTGCATGGAAGTTTTAGGTCTCATGACTGCAGCATCGGACGCAATCCCCTTTGCTCGTTTTCACATGAGACCTCTACAGCTTTGTATGCTGAATCAATGGTGCAGGGATTATACAAAGATATCACAATTAATATCCTTGAATCCCAATGTACGACACTCTCTGACATGGTGGATAGATCACCATCGTTTGGTTCCAGGGGCTTCTTTTGTTTGCCCAACCTGGACTGTGATCACAACAGATGCGAGTCTTTCAGGTTGGGGAGCCGTTTGGGGGTCTCTGACAGCACAAGGGGTTTGGAAATCTCAAGAGGCGAGTTTACCAATAAATATTTTAGAACTCCGTGCAATTCTCAGGGCTCTTCAGTTCTGGCCTCTACTAAAGAGAGAACCGTTCATTTGTTTTCAGACAGACAATATCACAACTGTGGCTTATGTCAATCAGGGTGGGACTCACAGTCCCCAAGCTATGAAAGAAGTATCTCGGATACTTGCTTGGGCGGAATCCAGCTCCTGTCTAATCTCTGCGGTGCATATCCCAGGTGTAGACAATTGGGAGGCGGATTATCTCAGCCGCCAGACTTTACATCCAGGGGAGTGGTCTTTCCATCCAGATGTATTTTCTCAGATTGTTCAGATGTGGGGGCTTCCAGAGATAGATCTCATGGCCTCTCATCTAAACAAGAAACTTCCCAGATACCTGTCCAGGTCCAGGGATGTTCAGGCGGAAGCAGTGGATGCGCTGACACTTCGTTGGTGTTATCAACCTGCTTACATCTTCCCGCCTCTAGTTCTCCTTCCAAGAGTGATTTCCAAAATCATCATGGAACAGTCTTTTGTGTTGCTGGTGGCTCCAGCATGGCCACACAGGTTTTGGTATGTGGATCTGGTTCGGATGTCCAGTTGCCCGCCTTGGCCACTTCCGTTACGGCCGGACCTACTATCTCAAGGTCCGTTTTTCCATCAGGATCTCAAATCATTAAATTTGAAGGTATGGAAATTGAACGCTTAGTTGTAAGTCATAGAGGTTTCTCTGATTCAGTGATTAATACTATGTTACAAGCTCGTAAATCTGTCTCTAGGAAGATTTATTATAGAGTTTGGAAGGCTTACATTTCATGGTGTTCTTCTCATAAATTTTTCTTGGTATTCTTTTAGAATTCCTAGAATTTTGCAGTTTCTTCAGGATGGTCTGGATAAGGGTTTGTCTGCAAGTTCCTTGAAAGGACAAATCTCCGCTCTTTCTGTTTTATTTCACAGAAAAATACTATACTTCCTGATATACACTGTTTTGTACAGGCTTTAGTTCATATTAAGCCTGTCATTAAGTCAATTTCTCCTCCTTGGAGTCTTAATTTGGTTCTGAGGGCTTTACAGGCTCCTCCCTTTGAACCTATGCATTCTTTGGACATTAAACTACTTTCCTGAAAAGTGTTGTTCCTTTTGGCTATCTCTTCTGCTAGAAGAGTTTCTGAGCTATCTGCTCTTTATTGTGAGTCTCCTTTTCGGATTTTTCATCAGGATAAGGCAGTTTTGCGGACTTCTTTTCAATTTTTACCTAAGGTTGTGAATTCTAGCAACATTAGTAGAGAAATTGTTGTCCCTTCTTTATGTCCTAATCCTAAGAATTCTTTGGAGAGATCCTTACATTCTTTGGATGTGGTAAGAGCTTTGAAATATTATGTGGAAGCTACTAAAAATTTCAGGAAGACTTCTAGTCTATTTGTTTTATTTTCTGGTCCTAGGAAAGGTCAGAAAGCTTCTGCTGTTTCCTTGGCTTCTTGGTTGAAACTTTTGATTCATCAAGCATATTTGGAGTCGGGTCAAACCCCGCCTCAGAGAATTACAGCTGATTCTACTAGATCAGTTTCTACTTCATGGGCTTTTAAGAATGAAGCTTCAGTCGATCAGATTTGCAAAGCAGCCACTTGGTCCTCTTTGCATACATTTACTAAATTCTACCATTTTGATGTATTTGCTTCTTCGGAATCAGTTTTTGGTAGAAAAATTCTTCAGGCAGCTGTTTCAGTTTGATTCTTCTGCTTTTTTTTTTTTTTTTTTTTTTTTAAATAGTTTTTTTATTGAAGTTAAGGCATATATCATCACAACAAGGACTCGCCCTAAGGCCAGAGTTACAACAAAGAGGGTAATACATTGTCTATACATAGGCATTATTGAGAAAGCAATATGCACATACAGCAAGAGAAAATACATTTCAAATCTGGTTATGAAGATAGACAGTATCTTAGGCGAGATGAAATAAAACTTCATTTTATATTATATTGTCAGCATATGAACTCCACATTCTAATAATATTTTACCTAAGACCAAAATAACAGCCTGTGGAGGGTTAACATAAATATCAGCCACTCTTGGGCCGAGATATATATGGGGGAGGGGGATATTCAGCGGGTAAGCACCGCTATACGCATAGGGAAAGGGGTGGGGGGACGGAGCCATATATAAATGTAAGTAGCATATGGTGCCTGGTGTGGACTCATTGGTGCCCGATCGTAGAGACCGTAGGTCTGGTAGCTGGGTTACTAAAAAGCCAAATGAGATATGCTTTGGAAAGTTAGTCTACTTAGGAGTAGATAGTGGGGTAAAGTAACTTCTTAACACAAAATGGAGTAACTAGATAGGGGTCAAAGGCCACTCTGCTGATTCATTCAGGGAGACCCAAACATTACAAGCATAAACTATAAAGAAATGTATACATGTCACGATAATATCAACTCACATAGGTGTTCAGGACTGATCTAAAGAGTAACGAAACAGGCAATATATGAACTTATCCAAACATTGCGTATCAAACTTGCCCACTAGCTGAAGTGGAGTATGATAGAAAATATACATTTCCATATAACATTTGAGAAGATAGCAAACAGTTTAGTAACGATGAGATACATTTGAACATACAATAAACACATTCTATATGTAGTACACAACATAACCTGCAAGGAGGTAAGGCAATTTATAGAATCCCTTTAACAGTAGTATATAATAGTACTAATTGTAGAGGGATAGCACTATGCACAAACTTCTCTGAGTTAGGCCTTAAGAGGATTAGTTGTAATCGCACTGAGTAATATGTTAGGCCTGTTATTATGTGTCTGGTGACGTTCATTCAGGAAAGTCGACTAGTTGAGAGAAAGGACTAGACACACAAACAACAATGCTCTGCTACACTATTTTCTTGACAGTACAAGGCTTCAGGCATAAAAGCGATATAAACTGGACAGGCAAAACTAACCCCTCTCCTATCAAGATATGCAGAAAGGTATATTGCACCTCTAGTGTAGGCTTATTAATAAAATTGGATATTGCAGGGAATATAAGTAGGGAGTGCATGGATAGACCCTCTGTGTGCTTCTAGTTAGGTGTTAGCTAGAGATGTTGTATATGTATAGTTATCCCTTCCAAGCTAGTAAGCCTGTGGCAGGAGAGGGCTGTAGAACTATCTAATATTAACTGTTCGTATTTAGGCTTAAGATGTCACCTGATGGAACCCATAGTAAATATGTAATCATAGATAGTGCAGCAGGTGACGTGTCCTATGTGAAGAATAGTCTAAGCTAGTGGATATCCAAAAAGGTTCATCTTTCTCCAGATAGAATATTGCAAACTTTGCAAGGGCAAGTGTCTGCTATCGTAGCCTGGTAGTAAGCAATAATCAAATAGTCAAACATATAAATCCTCAGCCTGGAGCCCTATATAAGCAGGAGTTATTGGCATATGCCAAGACTTATGTGGTGTCGTGCAGCACAGAACTAGGATAAAAATATTTATATAATAATATAGTCATACTATACTAGTTATATATCATTCCTTAAACTTTTATAGACTAACATTTTCAGCAGTGTAACTTATGGTCTAATACTAACCATCTAGGCAATTACTGTCACATAGTACAATACCAGGGTTATCTGGGCCTCAGGCCACCATATAAGCATCAATTGTGTATATAAATTACAATAACTAATATTTTAAAGGATGTAAAGGCAAAGAATGTTAATCTATATGTACCCATAAATGTGTAAGAACGTGTAAGTAAATCATGAAGTAGCCAATAGCACTAATAGGGCTGCTAGTAACTAGGAAATTAAGCTAGATCCAGTAGTACCCCTTACATACAAAATATTAAACCTGAATTATATAACATTTAAGAAAATAGAAAATCTGGCTTGTGTGACTATTAGATACTAGGTGTGAACATATGTTCCCTGTGTAAGAGCTAGTCTAAGAGTTAAAATTAAGAGCAAGTTCCTCAGCCATTTAATATTATTTATGACCAATGTTGAACTAGGTACATAATGCAGACAAAGTTAGCCAAAAATGAACATACCATATTAAAACTTTCACGAGCCATAAGTGGGACAAACCCAAAAGGATCAGTAACATTCATTCTCCAACATGACAATATTTGAGACAAGTTCATACTTTTATAGGTTAGCGCTGGATAGTTGTTAATACAAGTATTTCATACACTGAAAGTGAGGGATAGCATGAGAGCAGTGTGAAATTGAGACCACATGCGTACAATGAATCACCACCTCCGACATGTTAACCATATCATCATTAACAAAAATCAGTGGAGCTGAGAAATAGCCTAAATATCTTGAAAAGCCATGTAAAAATTCCAAACAATAGCAGTTGAGAGAACAGCAGTAATGCAACAGTAATGAGATTTTTTTTTTCTTTTTTTCCCCTTCTTTTCTTCCTTCCTTCCTTTTCCCCTTTTTTGTAAACTAAAAGATGAACATATACCATCAAATGGAGAAACTAGCATCATCTGCTAGAGCAGATGCAAGCACTTCTATAGTCCACTATTTCTAGTATATGAGCACAGCCACGTCAGCCTTAATCCGGGGTGATATAGCTGTATGAGGAGAATGTGCCTTTATTTGAAACAATTGCATGAGCTCTCACGTTATGGATTGCATTTTCACAATAGCAGCGCTTTGCCCCTGAACACTGCAGTGCTATACCCCATGCATTGTACTAACCAACTCCCTGTTTGTCCAGATTAATCCAGCATTATAACACAGAAAATTAGTATATAACAAATAACTAACAGTTTAAAGGTTGCCCCAAAACAAGAGAAACATGTACTAGAAGTATTCAGAGCAGTTCAACTCTTAGCAGTCAGCTTGTGGGTTGTCAGGAGATCCTCATCTGGTTGAGCCCTTAAATCTGACCTGAAACACTAAATATCTCAGCCGACACCTTCTCTCAAGTAAAGACTTTTAAAAACATGGCAGTCTAATGTGTCTGAAAACCTTCGTGGCTGGGAGTCATGGCTCTGAGCAAACAAATCAATTGAGTCCCACCTGTGAGGGTTTAGTTTTCCTACAGTGATAGATCGCTGTGTATCGTCACTGACATAAGTCAGTAGCGGTTCCCACCTCTGCTTATCTTTGGTGAGGCGTCTCACTAAAATCTCTGCCTGTTCTTCTAAGCCATCCAAGGCAGAATCAGCATGTGCTGTGAGCGGTCGATGTATGCGCTCTGACCTCTGCATACAGGAGTCTGTGATATCGCACGATGCCTCGGTAGCGTTAGAGCCCGGGGGCAAGTGCCGCCTTAGAAGAGGGAGTACACCGGGTATCTGGTATTGCAGCGCCTTATTCTGGGGAATCTCCAAAATGTCCGTCAGACTAGTTGTCATGTGGGGCGTGCTGTTAATTTCCAGTTGCGTCGGGTCATCTCCTTCATAGCCGCCTAAGGTATAGGTCGGGTCTCCTCCAGGCTGCACCGCCCGAGATCTTGTGGGATAAGGCTGGACAAGTAGCGGGTCTTCTGTCAGGCCCTCCATGTGGGCCTCATATTGAGGCAGGCAGACAGCGCCATCTTGGATTCGTAGCTCCGTAAAGACGGATCGCAGATTGCTGAAATGACTGTCAGCTTTGTCCAATAAGCCCGTCAGCAGTGTAGTTAGATGCACAGAGATGTCTTCCATCTTAGGGATAGTGCAAGGTGACAGGATAGGTTCCCAACTCATATTATATTAAAGTTTTAACTTTTAAACTCCAGGAGCCCAGCTAAGATGCGTCTGTTTCCTTCGGCAGTTGGCTCCGCTCCCCCAAGTGTGATTCTTCTGCTTTTTGATTTGTTTTTTTCTTTCAAAAGTGAAAATAAACTTATTTTTTGGGTTGTGGATTTTCTCAGCGGAATATGGCTGTTTTAGTCTCTCCCTCTCTAGTGACTCTTGAGTGGAAGACTCCACATCTTGGGTATTGATATCCCATATGTCACTAGCTCATGGACTCTTGCCAATTACATGAAAGAAAACATAATTTATGTAAGAACTTACCTGATAAATTCATTTCTTTCATATTGGAAAGAGTCCATGAGGCCCACCCTTTTTATGGTGGTTATGATTTTTTTGTATAAAGCACAATTATTTCCAAATTTCCTTTGTTGATGCTTTCTACTCCTTTCTTTATCACCCCACTGCTTGGCTATTCGTTAAATTGAATTGTGGGTGTGGTGAGGGGTGTATTTATAGGCATTTTGAGGTTTGGGAAACTTTGCCCCTCCTGGTAGGATTGTATATCCTATATGTCACTAGCTCATGGACTCTTGCCAATATGAAAGAAATGAATTTATCAGGTAAGTTCTTACATAAATTATGTTTTTCCGGTTCCTAAAAGAATTTTGGAAATTGTTAAAAAGGAATGGGATAGACCAGGTATACCGTTCTCTCCTCCTACTTTTAAGAAAATGTTTCCCATATCAGACACCATTCAGGACTTGTGGCAAACGGTCCCTAAGGTGGAGGGAGCTATATCTACTTTGGCTAAGCGTACAACTATACCTATTGAGGATAGTTATGCTTTCAAAGACCCTATGGATACAAAATTAGAGGGTCTTCTAACAAAATTATTTATTCATCAAGGTTTCCTTTTACAACCTATGGCTTGCATTGTTCCAGTAACTACTGCAGCAGCTTTTCGGTTTCAGGCTCTAGAAGAGTCTCTGAAGGTTGAGTCTCCATTAGATGATATTCTGGATAGAATTAAGACTCTTAAACTAGCTAATTCTTTTATTCCTGATGCTGCTTTTCAAATTGCTAAATTAGCAACAAAAAATGTAGGTTTTGCCATTCTGGCGCATAGAGCGTTATGGCTCAAATCTTGGTCTACTGATGTGTCATCAAAATCTAAGCTTTTGGCTATTCCTTTTAAGGTTAAGACACTTTTCGGGCCTGAATTGAAGTAGATCATTTCTGACATTACTGGAGGTAAAGGCCATGCCCTACCTCAGGATAGGTCTGTTAAAATGAGGGTAATTTTCGTTCCTTTCGAAACTATAATGGAGGACCCTCTGCTGCTTCTTTCTCCACAAAGCAGTAAGGGAATTTTGCTCAATCTAAGTCAGTCTGGAGACCCAACCAGATTTGGAATAAAGGTAAACAATTCAAGAAGCCTGCTGCTGTTTCCAAAACAGCATGAAGGGGTGGCCCCCGATCCGGGACTGGATCTGGTAGGGGGCAGACTTTCTCTCTTTGCTCAGGCTTGGGCAAGAGATGTTCAGGACTCCTGGGCACTGGAAATAGTGACCCACAGGTATCAACTAATATTCAAGGATTTTCTCCCAAGGGGGACATTTCATCTTTCACGATTATCTGTAGACCAGATAAAAAGAGAGCTGTTCTTACGCTGTGTAAAAGACCTCTATACCATGGGAGTAATTTGTCCTGTTCCAAAGCCGGAACAGGGGCAGGGGTTTTACTCAAATCTTTTTGTAGTTCCCAAAAAAGAAGGAACTTCCAGACCCATTTTAGATCTCAAGTGTCTAAACAAATTTCTCAGAGTCCCATTGTTCAAAATGGAGACTATACAAACTATTTTACCAATGATTCAGGAGGGTCAATATATGACTACCGTGAACTTGAAGGATGCATACCTTCATATCCCTATTCACAAGGATCATCATCGGTTCTTAAGGTTTGCCTTCCTGGACAAACATTATCAGTTCGTGGCTCTTCCTTTCGGTCTTGCCACGGCACCCAGAATTTTCACAAAGGTTCTAGGGTCTCTCTTAGCGGTTCTCAGACCGCGGGGCATAGCAGTAGTGCCTTATCTGGACGATATTCTGATTCAGGAGTCGAATTATCAATTGACAAAATCTCACACGGACATAGTATTGTTTTTCCTGAGATCTCATGGTTGGAAAGTGAACATAGAAGAGAGTTCATTAGTTCCATGGACAAGGGTTCCCTTCTTGGGGACTCTTATAGACTCGGTAGAAATGAAAATATTTCTGACAGAGGTCAGAAAGACAAAGATTCTGAATACTTGCCGAGCACTTCAGTCCATTCATCGGCCATCAGTGGCTCAGTACATGGAAGTCATTGGATTAATGGTAGCGGCAATAGATATAATTCAGTTTGCCCGCTTTCATCTCAGACCACTGCAGCTGTGCATGCTCAGACAGTGGAATGGGGATTATGCAAATTTATCTCCTCAGATAAATCTGGATCAAGAGACCAGAGACTCTCTTCTTTGGTGGTTGTCGCCGGATCATCTGTCCCAGGGGATTTGTTTCTGCAGACCCTCGTGGGTGATAGTGACAACGGATGCCAGCCTTCTGGGCTGGGGTTGCAGTCTGGAATTCCCTGAAGGTTCAGGGTGTTTGGACTCGGGTAGAATCTCTACTTCCAATCAATATTCTGGAACTGAGAGCAATATTCAATGCGTGTTGGCTTCGGCCAAATTCATCAGGACAACATCACGACTGTGGTATATATCAATCAGGGGGGAACAACGAGTTCCTTAGCGATGATAGAAGTATCCAAGATAATCCGATGGGCGGAGACTCACTCTTATCTGTCGGCAATCTACATCCCAGGAGTAGAAAATTGGTAAGCAGATTTTCTAAGTCGTCAGACTTTTTATCCGGGGGAGTGGGAACTCCATCCGGAGGTATTTGCCTCACTGATTCTCAGATGGGGCAGACCAGAGTTGGATCTAATGGCGTCTCGACAGAATGCCAAGCTCCCAAGATACGGATCCAGGTCAAGGGATCCACAGGCCGAACTGATAGATGCCCTGGCAGTGCCTTGGAAGTTCAGCCTAGCTTATGTGTTTCCACCATTTCCTCTCCTTCCACGCATGATTGCTCGAATCAAACAGGAGAGAGCTTCAGTAATCCTGGTATGCGGATCTAGTGGACATGTCCTCTCTGCCACCGTGGAAACTTCCATTGAGACAGGACCTTCTCATTCAAGGACTTTTCCAACATCCAAATCTAATTTCTCTTGTAAGGTGTATCCAGTCCACGGATTCATCCATTACTTGTGGGATATTCTCCTTCCCAACAGGAAGCTGCAAGAGGATCACCCATAGCAGAGCTGTCTATATAGCTCCTCCCCTAACTGCCACCTCCAGTCATTCTCTTGCAGCTCTCGACAAGGGAAGTATCAAGAGAGATGTGATGAATTAGTGTAGTTTATTTTCAATCAAAAGTTTATTTTTAAACGGCACCGGCATTGTACTGTTTTTTACCTCAGGCAGAAATTAGAAGAATTTAGAAAATTAGAAGAAATTAGAAGAGTTCTGCCTGAGGTTTTTGATGATCTTAGCAGGTTGTAACTAAGGTCCACTGCTGTTCTCACACATAACTGAAGAGTATGGGGATACTTCAGCTGGGGGAACGGCCTGCAGAATTAACTGCCCTGAGGTATGTTCAGTATATTTTTTTCTAGAGGAATGATAAGAACTAGAAAATGCTGACAGTGCCTGATATATTTAAGGTAAGCCTGATTGCAGTGATTTAATAACGACTGGCATCATGCTTGCAGTAAAGGCTAATATTCATATTACTTTCTATTATGGCTTAGTATGTAAAACGTTTGCATATATATAAAGAATGTTTTTTTACTGAGGGTGATAAATCTTTATTTGGGGCCTAGTTTTCCACATGGCTGACTAGATTTCTCCTAGGAGTAGTTATTTATGGCCCTTTCACTTTGAGTGCATGGTGGGAGGGGCCTATTTTTGCGCTCTAATTGCGCAGTTGTTTTTACATTCTGAGACATCCAGCTTCCCTGAAGGAGTCCCTTGACATATTGGACCTCTGTAAAGGGTTTTTGTGCCTACAAAAGTTGTTTTATGGGAAGGTAGGAGCCACAGTAGAGCTGTGGCAGTTTGCTTGTGACTGTTATAACGGTTTTTACCGTTTTTTTTTCTTCGTTTTTGAGCCTGAGGGGTTAATCATCCATTTGCAAGTGGGTGCAATGCTATTTTAGTCTGTTCAAGACATGGCGGCAGTTATGAATCATACTCTTACAGAAGTATTGTCCAAACTGCCAGGGTTACAAGGAAAGTGAGACAGCTCTGGGGCAAGAACAAATACAGAGCTCTCTGACGCTTTAGTAGCTATGTCTGATATACCCTCACAATGTGCAGAAGCCGAAGACGGAGAGCTTCTATCTGTGGGTGATTTTTCTGATTCAGGGAAGACACTTCAACCCGATTCTGATATGTCTACATTTAAATTTAAGCTTGAACGCCTCCGCATGTTGCTCAGGGAGGTTTTAGCAACTCTGGATGACTGTGACGCCATTGTAGTCCCAGAGAAATTGTGTAAATTGGATAAATACTATGCAGTGCCTGTTTATACTGATGTTTTTCCAATACCTAAGAGGTTTTCAGAAATTATTACTAAGGAATGGGATAGACCAGGTGTACCGTTCTCTCCCCCTCCTGTTTTTAAAAAGATGTTTCCCATAGATGCCGCTACACGGGACTTGTGGCAAACGGTCCCTAAGGTGGAGGGAGCAGTCTCTACCCTAGCGAAGCGTACAACTATCCCTGTCGAGGACAGTTGTGCTTTCTCTTGTAAGGTGTATCCAGTCCACGGATTCATCCATTACTTGTGGGATATTCTCCTTCCCAACAGGAAGCTGCAAGAGGATCACCCACAGCAGAGCTATCTATATAGCTCCTCCCCTAACTGCCACCTCCCAGTCATTCTCTTGCAGCTCTCGACAAGGGAAGTAGCTAGAGAGATGTGGTGCATTAATGTAGTTTATCTTCAATCAAAAGTTTATTTTCAAATGGTATCGGAGTTGTACTATTTTAGCCTCAGGCAGAAAGTTGAAGAAGAGTCTGCCTGTGGTCTTTGATGATCTTAGCAGGTTGTAACTAAGATCCATTGCTGTTCTCACACATAACTGAAGAGATGGGTAACTTCAGCTGGGGGAATAGCGTGCAGGGTCTCCTGCTCTGAGGTATGTGCAGTTTTAAATTTTTCTAGAGAAATTAATATGCTAGAAAATGCTGACAATACCGGATTTATTTAAGGTAAGCCTGATTACAGTGATTTGATAACGACTGGTATCATGCTTGCTGTAAAGGGTAATATTTTTATTATTTACTCACATTACTGAATAGATACGTTTGCTTGAAGTGTATAAACGTTTATTACATATTGGTGATAAAACTTTATTCTGGGGCCCAGTTTTTTCCACATGGCTATCTAGATTTTGCCTAGGGATAGTTTTTTAAGGCCCTCTCACTGTGAGTACAGGTTGGGAGGGGGCTATTTTCGCGCCTAAATGCGCATTAGTTTTTGCAGCTTGAGACATCCAGCTTCCCTGAAGGAGTCCCCTGAACATTTAGGACCTCTCTAAAGGGTTTTTGTGCCTTCCAAAGTCATCGTATGGGCAGGTAGGGCCACAGTAGAGCTGTGGCAGTTTGTTGTGACTGTTTAAATACGTTTATATCGTTTCTCTTGCCAGGTGTATCCAGTCCACGGATTCATCCTTTACTTGTGGGATATTCTCATTCCCTACAGGAAGTGGCAAAGAGAGCACACAGCAGAGCTGTCCATATAGCTCCCCCTCTAGCTCCACCCCCCAGTCATTCTCTTTGCCGGCTCTAAGCACTAGGATCTCTCTCGGGAGGGTAAAGTGAATGTGGTGTTAGATTTGTAGTTTTTGTTCTACAAGCAAAAGTTTATTTTAAATGGTACCGGTGTGTACTATTTACTCTCTAGCAGAAAAGAGATGAAGATTTCTGCAGGGAGGAAGATGATTTTAGCATGTTGTAACTAAAATCCACTGCTGTTCCCACAAAGGACTGAGGAGTACAAGAAAACTTCAGTTGGGGGGAACGGTTTGCAGGTTAGGCTGCAATAAGGTATGTTCAGTCATTTATTTCTAGACAAGACGGTGATAATGCTAGAAAAGGACTGATAAGATCCCCATGAGGGAAGGGTAAGCTTTATTCAGAGACTAAATAAGGAATTACAATCTTACATAACAGGGCTAATTTATGCTGGTTGACACTATTTTATGGCAAACGGTTTTTACTAATATCGTTTTTTGAGACACTTTGAAGGTTCCTTTGGGGTTCTTTCAGGGGTTGTTACCCACATGGCTATTATTATAACACTTAGGAGTGTTTCTTTAGGCCTCACAGCACCGGAGTAAGGTGGGAGGGGCCTAATTTCGCGCCTCAGATGCGCAGTTAGTTTGACTAGATCTTTTGATCTAACTGCAGTTTGAGGGCCTATAAGAAGCTTTTTTTCCCCACAAATCTGGTTCCTAAGGGCAGGTAGGGCCACAGCAGAGCTGTGGCAAGGTGCTGAAGTTGTTTTAACCAGTTGTTAGCTTTCTATTGATCCGGTTTGGGCATTAAGGGGTTAATCGTTTTTCTTGCTAGTTGTGCAATCTTACCAATGCTTTAGGTACATACTGTGAAAATTTCGAAGTTTGATGCATTTTTCACTGTTTTGGAAAATTGCGTGCCTTTTTTATCTCTTAAAGGCACAGTAACGTTTTTTTGCAAAGTGTGTTTTTTTTGTTTTTTTTTTTAAATTAAATTTTTATTGAGATATTCCAAAATAGACAACAAAGAATATACATAACAAGTGGTATAGTACAGGGATTGAAACGAGGTGACAATTATACAGGCATATTAGACATAGTATTACCCTGTGTTTACTTATACATTCACAGTTGTCTTCTGTTTATAAGAGATCTAAGTGACAATGGAAAAGGGTAAATCCAAAGATGGAGTATCGAGTTATGTCGATCTCTCTTGAATTGCACAGATTTTTCAATAACGTTTAAACATGTTTATAAACCAAACATTAATATAACAGTTAAGGCTGAGGGAGACCTCTCAGCCAGAGGAAGATAGTGAGGAGAGGGTAAAGAGCGAAAGGAGGAAGAGGAGAGAAGGGAAGAAAGAGGAAAAAAAAAAAAAAAGGGGTAAAGGGAACATAATGACAATACCTCTCGGGGAGCACAGCTTCTTCAAAACCATATCAAATCTGTCTACTCCACAGAGCCAGCATCATTTCGTGGACTTCTAAGTGGTGTATTTTTAAGTAGTGATATCTCTCCAAGGAAAGGAGGTCCGTAACGGCCGCTCTCCAGTCCTCTAGTGTAGGGATAATCTGGGTCTTCCATAGCTTGGGGATTAATTTCTTAGCTGCTGTGAGCATAATCAGTAAGAGAGGGTGTTTACCCTCGCCCGACAATTTTGGAAGAGATAGAAATAGTGCAAAGTGTGTTTTTACTTGATTAAAGTGATTTCTAAGCCTGTTTGTCTTACTACTAGTCTGTTAAATATGTCTATACACTTTAAAGAACATATTGTTGCACTTAAAAATGTGGCCCAAGATGATTCTCAAACAGAAGGTAATGAGGTTAGCCCGTTAACCTCTCCCCAAGTGTCACAACCAGTTACGCCTGCTCAAGCGACACCTAGCACCTCTAGTGCGTCTAACTCTTTTATCTTGCAAGACTTGGCGGCAGTTATGGATAATACCCTCTCAGTGTTTTTATCTAAACTGCCCGTGTTACCTACAAAGCGTGATAGCTCTGTTTTAAGAACAGATTCTGAGCATTCGGACGCTTTGGTAGCCGTATCCGATATACACTCACAACACTCTGAAATGGGGGCAAGGGATGTGCTTTCTGAGGGAGAAATTTCCGATTCGGGAAAGGTTGCTCCTCAGACAGACTCAGATATGTTGGCTTTTAAATTTAAACTAGAACACCTCCGCTTATTGCTCAGGGAGGTATTAGTTACTCTGGATGACTGCGACCCTTGGTGGTTCCAGAGAAATTGTGTAAAATGGACAAGTACCTAGAAGTTCCTGTTTACACTGTGTTCCCGGTCCCTAAGAGGATTGCGGATATAGTAACTAGGGAGTGGGATAGACCAGGTATTCCGTTTGTTCCCCCTCCTGGTTTTAAGAAAATGTTCCCCATATCTGACACCACGCGGGACTCGTGGCAGACGGTCCCTAAGGTGGAGGGGGCTGTTTCTTCACTTGCTAAACGCACAATCATACCAATTAAGGACAGTTGTGCTTTTAAAGACCCTATGGATAAAAAATTTGAGGGTTTACTTAAGAAAATTTTTGTTCATCAAGGTTTTCTTCTCCAACCTATAGCATGCATTGTTCCTGTAACTACTGCAGCTGCTTTCTGGTTCGCTGAGGCGCTGGAAGATGCGCTCCAGAAGGAGACCTCATATGAGGACATTATGGACAGAATAAAGGCTCTTAAGCTAGCTAATTCTTTTATCACAGATGCCGCTTTCCAACTAGCTAAGTTAGCGGCAAAGAATTGAGGTTTCGCAATCCTGGCGCACAGGGCGCTATGGCTAAAGTCCTAGTCGGCTGATGTGTCATCAAAATCCAAACTACTGAACATCCCTTTCAAAGGAAAGACCCTTTTCGGGCCTGAATTGAAAGAGATTATCTCGGAAATCACTGGGGGAAAAGGCCATGCTCTCCCTCAGGACAAGGTCTTTAAGACAAAGAACAAGCAAAATAATTTTCGTTCCTTTCGAAATTTCAGGAGCGGTCTCGCTTCATCCTCCCCTGCTGCAAAGCAAGAGGGTAACACTTCACAACCCAGGGCAGCCTGGAAACCTTACCAGGGCTGGAACAAGGGTAAACAGGCCAAGAAGCCTGCAGCTGCCTCCAAGACAGCATGAAGGGGTAGCCCCCGATCCGGGACCGGATCTAGTGGGGGGCAGACTCTCTCTCTTCGCTCAGGCCTGGGCAAGAGACGTACACGATCCTTGGGCCTTAGAGATTGTAGCCCAGGGATATCTTCTAGAATTCAAGGACTCCCCTCCAAGTGGAAGGTTCCACATTTCTCGTCTGTCTACAGACCCAGATAAAGAGAGAGGCATTCTTACGCTGTGTAGAAGACCTACATACAATGGGAGTGATCCACCCAGTTCCAATTGTGGAACAAGGGCTGGGTTTTTACTCAAACCTGTTTGTGGTTCCCAAAAAAGAAGGAACTTTCAGACCAATCCTGGATCTCAAAATTCTAAACAAATTCCTCAGAGTCCCATCATTCAAGATGGAGACCATTCGGACAATCTTACCAATGATCCGGGAGGGTCAATATATGACTACCGTGGATCTAAAGGATGCGTATCTGCACATTCCTATCCACAAAGATCATCACCAGTTTCTCAGGTTCGCCTTTCTGGACAAGCATTATCAGTTTGTGGCTCTTCCTTTCGGGTTGGCCACTGCTATTAGAATTTTCACAAAGGTGCTAGGGTCCCTCCTAGCGGTTCTAAGACCGCGGGGCATAGCAGTGGCGCCTTACCTAGACGACATCTTAATTCAGGCGTCGACTTTCCAAAGAGCCAAGTCTCACACGGAAATTGTATTGGCCTTTCTGAGGTCTCACGGGTGGAAGGTGAACATCAAAAAGAGTTCTCTCTCCCCCCTCACAAGAGTTCCATTCCTAGGAACCCTAATAGACTCGGTAGAAATGAAAATATTTCTGACGGAGGTCAGAAAGTTAAAACTCTTAACTACTTGCCGAGCTCTTCATTCCATTCCTCGGCCGTCTGTAGCTCAGTGCATGGAGACAAACGGACTAATGATAGCGGCAATGGACATAGTCCCTTTTGCACGGATACACCTCAGACCACTGCAACTATGCATGCTCAAACAGTGGAATGGGGATTATGCAGATTTGTCTCCTCAAATACAGTTGGACCAGGGGACCAGAGATTCTCTTCTCTGGTGGTTGTCTCAGGATCACCTGTCTCAGGGAATGTGTTTCCGCAGACAGTCTGTTGGGCCGGGGTGCAGTCTGGGACTCCCTGAAAGCTCAGGGCTTATGGTCTCGGGAAGAAGCTCTTCTCCCGATAAACATTCTGGAACTGAGGGCGATATTCAACACGCTTCAGGCATGGCCTCAGCTAGCTGCGGCCAAATTCATCAGATTTCAGTCGGACAACATCACGATTGTAGCTTACATCAACGATCAAGGGGGAACAAGGAGTCCCCTAGCAATGATGGAAGTAACCAAAATAATCAGGTGGGCGGAGGATCACTCTTGCCACCTCTCAGCAATTCACATCCCAGGAGTAGACAACTGGAAGGAGGATTTTCTAAGTCGTCAGACTTTTCATCCGGGGGAGTGGGAACTCCACCCGGAGGTATTTGTCCAGCTGACTCAGCTATGGGGCACTCCAGAATTGGATCTGATGGCATCCCGTCAGAATGCCAAACTTCCTCTTTATGGGTCCAGGTCCCGGGATCCCCAGGCGGTGTTGATAGATGCTCTAGCATCGCCTTGGTCCTTCAATCTGGCCTATGTGTTTCCTCTCCTTCCTCGTCTGGTTGCCAGAATCAAGCAGGAGAGGGCGTTGGTGATTCTAATAGCGCCTGGCCACGCAGGACCTGGTATGCAGACCTAGTGGACATGTCATCCGTTCCACCATGGACTCTGCCAATGAGGCAGGACCTTCTACTTAAAGGTCCTTTCAAACATCCAAATCTAATTTCTCTGCGTCTGACTGCTTGGAGATTGAACACCTAATTCTATCTAAGCGTGGTTTCTCTGAGTCGGTTATAGATACCCTGATTCAGGCTAGAAAGCCTGTCACCAGGAAAATCTACCATAAGATTTGGCGAAAATATCTTTGTTGGTGCGAATCCAAGGGTTACTCATGGAGTAAGATTAGGATTCCCAGGATATTGTCTTTTCTCCAAGATGGATTGGAGAAAGGATTGTCAGCTAGTTCCTTAAAAGGACAGATATCTGCTTTGTCTATTCTTTTACACAAATGTCTGGTGGAGGTACCAGACGTTCAAGCGTTTACTCAGCTTTAGTCAGAATCAAGCCTGTTTATAGACCTGTGGCTCCGCCATGGAGTCTGAATTTAGTTCTTTCAGTTCTGCAAGGGGTTCCATTTGAACCTTTACATTCCATAGATATTAAGCTTTTATCTTGGAAAGTTTTGTTTTTGGTAGCTATCTCTTCTCTTCTGCTCGAAGAGTTTCAGAGTTATCTGCTTTACAGTGTGACTCACCTTACTTGGTGTTCCATGCAGATAAGGTAGTTTTGCGTACCAAACCCCGTTTTCTTCCTAAGGTTGTGTCTAATAAGAATATTAACCAGGAAATTGTTGTTCCTTCTCTGTGTCCTAATCCTTCTTCGAAGAAGGAACGTCTGTTACACAATCTTGATGTGGTTCGTGCTTTAAAGTTCTATTTACAAGCAACTAAGGATTTCAGACAAACAACTTCATTGTTTATCTATTCTGGTAAGAGGAGAGGTCAGAAGACGACTGCTACCTCTTTCCTTTTGGCTGAAAAGCATCATCCGTCTGGCCTATGAGACTGCTGGCCAGCAGCCTCCTGAAACAATTACTGCTCATTCTACCAGAGCAGTGGCTTCCACATGGGCTTTTAAAAATGAGGCTTCTGTTGAACAGATTTGTAAGGCAGCGACTTGGTCTTCGCTGCATACTTTCCCAAATTTTACAAATTCGATACTTTTGCTTCTTCGGAGGCTATTTTTGGGAGAAAGGTTTTACAAGCAGTGGTGCCTTCCGTTTAAGGTACCTGTCTTGTTCCCTCCCTTCATCCGTGTCCTAAAGCTTTGGTATTGGTATCCCACAAGTAAAGGATGAACCCGTGGACTGGATACACCTTACAAGAGAAAACAGAATTTATGCTTACCTGATAAATTGCTTTCTCTTGTGGTGTATCCAGTCCATGGCCCGCCCTGGCTATTAGTCAGGTAGATTTTTAGTTTAAACTACAGTCACCACTGCACCCTATGGTTTCTCCTTTTTCTTCCTAACCTTCGGTCGAATGACTGGGTGGTGGAGCTAGAGGGGGAGCTATATGGACAGCTCTGCTGTGTGCTCTCTTTGCCACTTCCTGTTAGGAAGGAGAATATCCCACAAGTAAAGGATGAACCCGTGGACTGGATACACCACAAGAGAAAGCAATTTATCAGGTAAGCATAAATTCTGTTTTTCATCCGGGGGAGTGGGAGCTCCATCCGGAGGTATTTGCCCAGCTGATTCAACTATGGGGCAAACCAGAACTGGATCTCATGGCGTCTCGTCAGAACGCTAAACTTCCTTGTTACGGGTCCAGGTCAAGGGATCCCCAGGCAGCGCTGATTGATGCTCTAGCAGCACCCTGGTCCTTCAGCCTGGCTTATGTGTTTCCACCGTTTCCTTTGCTCCCTCGGCTGATTGCCAAGATCAAGCAGGAAAGAGCTTCAGTGATTTTGATAGCTCCTGCGTGGCCATGCAGTACTTGGTACACAGATCTGGTGGACATGTCATCCTTTCCACCATGGACTCTGCCGCTGAGGCAGGACCTTCTACTTCAAGGTCCCTTCAAACATCCAAATCTAATTTCTCTGCGTCTGACTGCTTGGAGATTGAACGCTTGATTTTATCAAAGCGTGGTTTTTCTGAGTCGGTCATTGATACCTTAATTCAGGCTCGAAGCCTGTCACCAGGAAAATCTATCATAAGATATGGTGTAAATATCTTCATTGGTGTGAATCCAAGGGTTACTCATGGAGTAAAGTCAGGATTCCCAGGATATTGTCTTTTCTCCAAGAAGGATTGGAGAATGGATTGTCAGCTAGTTCCTTAAAGGGACAGATTTCTGCTCTGTCTATTCTTTTGCACAAGCGTCTGGCAGATGTTCCAGACGTTCAGGCGTTTTGTCAGGCTTTAGTTAGAATCAAGCCTGTGTTTAAACCTGTTGCTCCGCCATGGAGTTTAAATTTAGTTCTTAAAGTTCTTCAAGGGGTTCCGTTTGAACCTCTGCATTCCATAGATATCAAGCTTTTATCTTGGAAAGTTCTGTTCTTGGTAGCTATCTCTTCGGCTCGAAGAGTTTCAGAGTTATCTGCCTTACAGTGTGATTCCCCTTATCTGATCTTCCATGCAGATAAGGTAGTGTTGCGTACCAAACCTGGGTTTCTTCCTAAGGTGGTATCTAATAAGAATATCAATCAGGAGATTGTTGTTCCGTCACTGTGTCCTTCTTCAAAGAAGGAACGTCTATTACACAATCTTGACGTACTTTGTGCTTTAAAGTTTTTTTACAAGCTACTAAAGATTTTCGTATAACATCTGCATTGTTTGTCTACTCTGGACAGAGGAAAGACCAAAAGGCTTCTGCAACTTCTCCTTTTGGTTAAGAAGTATAATCCGCTTACCTTATGAGACTGCTAGCCAGCAGCCTCCTGAAAGAATTACAGCTCATTCCACTAGAGCATTGGCTTCCACATGGGCTTTTAAAAATGAGGCTTCTGTTGAACAGATTTGTAAGGCGGCGACTTGGTCTTCGCTTCATACTTTTTCTAAATTCTACAAATTTGATACTTTTGCTTCTTCAGAGGCTATTTTTGGGAGAAAGGTCTTACAGACAGTGGTGCCTTCCGTTTAAGCGCCTGCCTTGTCCCTCCCTTCATCCGTGTCCTATTGCTTTGGTATTGGTATCCTACAAGTAATGGATGAATCCGTGGACTGGATACACCTTACAAGAGAAAACAAAATTTATGCTTACCTGATAAATTTATTTCTCTTGTGGTGTATCCAGTCCACGGCCCGCCCTGTCATTTTAAGGCAGATGTTTTTTAAATTTTTAAACTACAGTCACCACTGCACCCTATAGTTTCTCCTTTCTCTTGCTTGTCTTCGGTCGAATGACCGGGAGGTGGCAGTTAGGGGAGGAGCTATATAGACAGCTCTGCTGTGGGTGATCCTCTTGCAGCTTCCTGTTGGGAAGGAGAATATCCCACAAGTAATGGATGAATCCGTGGACTGGATACACCACAAGAGAAATAAATTTATCAGGTAAGCATACATTTTGTTTTTCTAGATCCAATGGACAAAATATTAGAGGGTTACCTTAAGAAAATTTTTATTCAACAAGGTTTTATTCTCCAGCCCCTTGCATGCATTGCCCCTGTCACTGCTGCTGCGGCCTTCTGGTTTGAGTCTCTAGAAGAGGCTCTACAGGTAGAAACCCTATTGGATGATATCCTTGACAAGCTTAAAGCTCTTAAGCTAGCCAATTCATTTGTTTCTGACGCCGTTGTTCATTTAACCAAGCTAACGGCTAAAAACTCAAAGTCTAAGCTTCTCAATATTCCCTTCAAGGGGCAGACCCTATTCGGGCCTGGACTGAAGGAGATCATTTCTGATGTTACTGGAGGAAAAGGTCACGCCCTTCCTCAGGATAGGTCCCACAAATTAAGGACCAAACAGACTAATTTTCGTTCCTTTCGAAATTTCAAGAGTGGCGCAGCTTCAACTTCCTCTAATACAAAACATGAGGGAAATTTTGCCCACTCCAAGCCGGTCTGGAGACCTAACCAGGCTTGGAACAAAGGAAAGCAGGTCAAAAAACCTGCTGCTGCCTCTAAGACAGCATGAAGGATCAGCCCCCGATCAGGAAACGGATCTAGTAGGGGGCAGACTTTCTCTCTTCGCCCAGGCTTGGGCAAGAGATGTCCAGGATCCCTGGGCGTTGGAAATTGTGTCCCAGGGATATCTTCTGGATTTCAAAGCTTCTTCCCCAAAAGGGAGATTTCATCTCTCACAATTATCTGCAAACCAGATAAAGAGAGAGGCATTCTTACATTGTGTTCAAGACCTCCTAGTTATGAGAGTGATCCACCCAGTTCCAAAGGAGGAACAAGGGCAAGGCTTCTATTCAAATCTGTTTGTAGTTCCCAAGAAAGAGGGAACTTTCAGACCATCTTAGATCTCAAGATCCTAAACAAATTTCTCAGGGTCCCATCCTTCAAGATGGAGACTATTCGAACCATCCTACCTATGATCCTGGAGGGTCAATATATGACTACCGTGGACTTAAAGGATGCTTATCTTCACATTCCGATACACAGAGATCATCATCGGTTTCTCAGGTTCGCCTTCCTAGACATGCATTACCAGTTTGTGGCTCTTCCCTTTGGGTTAGCTACGGCACCAAGAATCTTTACGAATGTTCTAGGGTCACTCCTAGCGGTCCTAAGGCTGCGGGGTATAGCAGTAGCCCCTTACTTAGACGACATTCTGATACAGGCGTCAAATTTTCAAATCGCCAGGTCCCATACGGATATTGTGCTGGCATTTCTGAGGTCTCATGGGTGGAAAGTGAACAAAGAAAAGAGTTCTCTATCCCCCCTCACAAGAGTTTCCTTCCTAGGAACTCTGATAGATTCTGTAGAAATGAAGATTTACCCGACAGAGGCCAGGTTGTCAAAACTTCTAAATTGATGCCGTGTTCTTTATTCTACTTCTCGCCCTTCAGTGGCTCAGTGTATGGAAGTAATCGGCTTAATGGTAGCGGCGATGGACATAGTGCCGTTTGCCCGTCTACATCTCAGACCGCTGCAACTTTGCATGCTCAGTCAGTGGAATGGGGATTACACAGATTTGTCCCCTCTACTAAATCTGGATCAAGAGACCAGAGATTCTCTTCTCTGGTGGCTATCTCGGGTCCATCTGTCCAAGGGTATGACCTTCCGCAGGCCAGATTGGACAATAGTAACGACAGATGCCAGCCTTCTGGGCTGGGGTGCAGTCTGGAACTCCCTGAAGGCTCAGGGCTCGTGGACTCAGGAGGAGGCACTCCTTCCGATAAACATTCTGGAACTAAGAGCGATATGCAATGCTCTTCAGGCTTGGCCTCAGCTTGCTGCGGTCAGGTTCATCAGATTTCAGTCGAACAATATCACGACTGTAGCCTACATCAACCATCAAGGGGGAACAAGGAGTTCCCTATCAATGTTGGAGGTTTCAAAAATAATTCTATGGGCAGAGGTTCACTCTTGCCATCTATCAGCTATCCATATCCCAGGAGTAGAGAACTGGGAGGCGGATTTTCTAAGTCGACAGACTTTTCATCCGGGGGAGTGGGAGCTCCATCCGGAGGTGTTTGCACAGTTGATTCAACTTTGGGGAAACCAGAACTGGATCTCATGGCGTCTCGTCAGAACGCCAAGCTTCCTTGTTATGGATCCAGGTCCAGGGATCCCAAGGCAGCGCTGATAGATGCTCTAGCAGCGCCTTGGTCCTTCAACCTGGCTTATGTGTTTCCACCGTTTCCTCATCTGATTGCCAAGATCAAGCAGGAGAGAGCTTCAGTGATTTTGATAGCACCTGCATGGCCACGCAGGACTTGGTATGCAGATCTGATGGACATGTCATCCCTTCCACCATGGACTCTGCTGCTGAGGCAGGACCTTCTACTTCAGGGTCCTTTCAACCATCCAAATCTAATTTCTCTGTGTCTGACTGCTTGGAGATTGAACGCTTGATTTTATCAAAACGTGGTTTCTCCGAGTCGGTCATTGATACCTTAATTCAGGCTCGAAAGCCTGTCACCAGGAAAATCTATCATAAGATATGGTGTAAATATCTTCATTGGTGTGAATCCAAGGGTTACTCATGGAGTAAGGTCAGGATTCCTAGAATATTATCTTTTCTCCAAGAAGGATTGGAGAAGGGATTGTCGGCTAGTTCCTTAAAGGGACAGATTTCTGCTCTGTCTATTCTTTAGCACAAGCGTCTGGCTAATACTCCAGACGTTCAGGCGTTTTGTCAGGCTTTAGTTAGAATCAAGCCTGTGTTTAAACTTGTTGCTCCGCCATGGAGTCTAAATTTAGTTCTTAAAGTTCTTCAAGGGGTTCCTTTTGAACCTTTGCATTCCATAGATATCAAGCTGTTGTCTTGGAAAGTTCTGTTTTTGGTAGCTATCTCCACGGCTCGACGAGTTTCGGAGTTATCGGCTTTACAATGTGATTCTCCTTATCTCATTTTCCATGCTGATAAGGTAGTGTTGCGTACCAAACCTGGGTTTCTTCCTAAGGTGGTATCTAATAAGAATATCAATCAGGAGATTGTTGTGCCTTCACTATGTCCTAATCCTTCTTCAAAGAAGGAACTTCTATTACACAATCTTGATGTGGTCCGTGCTTTAAAATTCTATTTACAAGCCACTAAAGATTTTCGGCAAACATCTGCTTTGTTTGTGGTTTACTCTGGACAGAGGAGAGGCCAAAAGGCTTCGGCAACTTCTCTTTCTTTTTGGTTAAGAAGCATAATCCGCTTTGCTTACGAGACTGCTGGCCAGCAGCCTCCTGAGGGAATTACAGCTCATTCCACTAGAGCAGTAGCTTCCACATGGGCTTTTAAAAATGAGGCTTCTGTTGAACAGATTTGTAAGGCGGCGACTTGGTCTTCGCTTCATACCTTTTCTAAATTCTACAAATTTGATACTTTTGCTTCTTCGGAGGCTGTTTTTGGGAGAAAGGTCTTACAGGCAGTGGTGCCCTCCGTTTAAGCGCCTGCCTTGTCCCTTCCTTCATCCGTGTCCTATAGCTTTGGTATTGGTATCCCACAAGTAATGGATGAATCCGTGGACTGGATACACCTTACAAGAGAAAACAAAATTTATGCTTACCTGATAAATTTATTTCTCTTGTGGTGTATCCAGTCCACGGCCCGCCCTGTCATTTTAAGGCAGGTGTTATTTATTTTTTAAACTACAGTCACCACTGCACCCTATATTTTCTCCTTTTTTCTTGCTTGTCTTTGGTCGAATGACTGGGGGTGGCAGTTAGGGGAGGAGCTATATAGACAGCTCTGCTGTGGGTGATCCTCTTGCAGCTTCCTGTTGGGAAGGAGAATATCCCACAAGTAATGGATGAATCCGTGGACTGGATACACCACAAGAGAAATAAATGTATCAGGTAAGCATAAATTTTGTTTTTTCAAAAATACTATTAAAAACAGGGGCACTTTCATTCATCAAAGTTTACAAAGCAGCCGTTTTGATTAAAAATGTACCTTTTTTTCTTTTCTCAGCCAGAGTAGCTTCCCCCTCCTGGAAGTCCTCTGTTCACACGTCAGCAATGACTAATCCGGCTTCCTCCAATCACAGCATGGCCTCAGGCAATGACTACCCTGCGGGGGAATCTGTGATTGGAGGAAGCCGGATTAGTCATTGCTGACGTGTGAAGAGAGGATTTCCAGGAGGGGGAAGCTGCTCTGGCTGTGAAAAGAAACTTTGTAAACTGTAAATTTGTAAACTTTGATGAATGAAAGTGCCCCTGTTTTTAATAGTATTTTCTTCTGTTAAGTGTGATCAGTCCACGGGTCATCATTACTTGTGGGATATTATCTGCTCCCCCACAGGAAGTGCAAGAGGATTCACCCAGCAGAGCTGCCACACAGCTCCTCCCCTCTACGTCACCTCCAGTCATTCTCTTGCACCCAGCAACTAGATAGGTCGTGTGAGAGGACTATGGTGATTATACTTAGTTTTATATCTTCAATCAAAAGTTTGTTATTTTAAAATAACACCGGAGTGTGTTATTACCTCTCTGGCAGAGTTTGAGGAAGAATCTACCAGAGTTTTGCTATGATTTTAGCCGGAGTAGTTAAGATCATATTGCTGTTTCTCGGCCATCTGAGGAGTGAGGTAAACTTCAGATCAGGGGACAGCAGGCAGATTAATCTGCAAAGAGGTATGTAGCAGTTTTTATTTTCTGACAATGGAATTGATGAGAAAATCCTGCCATACCGATATAATGTCATGTATGTATACTTTACACTTCAGTATTCTGGGAGAATGGTAATTCACTAGAATTACACTGTAAGAAAGACATAAAGCTGTTTAATAACTAGAGATTATGTTTAATGTTTTTGCTGGAATGTAAAATCGTTTTCATTTACTGAGGTACTGAGTGAATAAATGTTTGGGCACTATTTTTCCACTTGGCAGTTGCTTAAATCTGTTTTTTTCTGTCAGTTTCTGTTCTCCCTCACTACTGTGTGTGTGGGGGAGGGGCGCTTTTACTATGCATCAAATATTTCAGTCAGCACAGCAGAGCTGTGAGAATTATAGTTTGACTGAGATAAAAACGTTTATTCTGTAATTTGTTTCCTGCTTTCAGAAATTATTATCTTTGCTAATGGGATTAAACCTTTGCTAAAGTTGTGTTGTTTAATTGCTGAGGGGAACAATCCTTTGCTAAAACTGTATATTCTGACAAAGATTGATGCTATAACTTAATTATTTTAACTGTTATAATTTTTTTCTGTGCTTCTTAAAGGCACAGTTCGTTTTCATATTATTTGTAAATTACTTTGAAAAGTATTTTCAAGTTGCTGTTTATTTGCTAGTGTGTTAAACATGTCTGATTCAGAGGAATATCTCTGTGCTATATGTGTTAATGCCAAAGTGGAGCCCAATAGAAATTTATGTACTAAATGTATTGATGCTACTTTAAAAAACAGTCAATCTGTACAAATTGAACATATTTCACCAAACAACGAGGGGAGAGTTATGCCGACTAACTCGCCTCACGTGTCAGTACCTGCATCTCCCGCTCAGGAGGTGCGTGATATTGTAGCGCCGAGTACATCTGGGCGGCCATTACAAATCACATTACAAGATATGGCTACTGTTATGACTGAAGTTTTGGCTAAACTAACAGAACTAAGAGGTAAACGTGATCACTCTGGGGTGAGAACAGAGTGCGCTGATAATGCAAGGGCCATGTCTGATACTGCGTCACAGTTTGCAGAACGTGAAGACGGAGAGCTTCATTCTGTGGGTGACGGTTCTGATCCAAATAAACTGGACTCAGACATTTCAAATTTTAAATTTAAGCTTGAGAACCTCCGTGTGTTACTAGGGGAGGTATTAGCGGCTCTGAATGATTGTAACACAGTTGCAATCCCAGAGAAAATGTGTAGGTTGGATAAATATTTTGCGGTACCGACAAGTACTGACGTTTTTCCTATACCTAAGAGACTTACTGACATTGTTACTAAGGAGTGGGATAGACCCGGTGTGCCATTCTCACCCCCTCCTATATTCAGAAAGATGTTTCCAATAGACGCCGCCACACGGGACTTATGGCAAATGGTCCCTAAGGTGGAGGGAGCAGTTTCTACTTTAGCTAAGCGTACCACTATCCCAGTGGAGGATAGCTGTGCTTTTTCAGATCCAATGGATAAAAAATTAGAGGGTTACCTTAAGAAAATGTTTGTTCAACAAGGGTTTATATTGCAACCTCTTGCATGTATTGCGCCTGTCACGGCTGCAGCAGCATTTTGGTTTGAGTCTCTGGAAGAGACACTTCAATCATCCACACTAGATGACATCACACACAAACTTAAATTCCTTAAGTTAGCTAATTCATTTATTTCAGATGCCGTAGTACATTTAACTAAACTTGCGGCTAAAAATTCAGGATTCGCCATTCAGGCACGCAGAGCTCTGTGGCTGAAATCCTGGTCAGCTGATGTTACGTCTAAATCTAAATTGCTTAATATTCCTTTCAAAGGGCAGACCTTATTCGGGCCCGGCTTGAAAGAGATTATTGCTGACATTACAGGAGGTAAAGGTCATGCCCTGCCTCAGGACAAGGCCAAAGCCAAGGCTAGACAGTCCAATTTTCGTTCCTTTCGTAATTTCAAAGCAGGAGCAGCATCAACTTCCTCTGCACCAAAACAGGAAGGAGCTGTTGCTCGCTACAGACAAGGCTGGAAACCTAACCAGTCCTGGAACAGGGGCAAACAGGCCAGAAAACCTGCTGCTGCCCCTAAGACAGCATGAATTGAGGGCCCCCGATCCGGGACCGGATCTAGTGGGGGGCAGACTTTCCCTCTTCGCCCAGGCTTGGGCAAGAGATGTTCAGGATCCCTGGGCGTTAGAGATCATATCTCAGGGATACCTTCTGGACTTCAAATCCTCTCCCCCAAGAGGGAGATTTCATCTGTCAAGGTTGTCAACAAACCTAACAAAGAAGGAAGCGTTTCTACGCTGCGTACAAGATCTTTTATTAATGGGAGTGATCCATCCAGTTCCGCGGTTGGAACAAGGACAAGGGTTTTACTCAAATCTGTTTGTAGTTCCCAAAAAAGAGGGAACTTTCAGGCCAATCTTGGATTTAAAGATCCTAAACAAATTCCTAAGAGTTCCATCGTTCAAGATGGAAACTATTCGAACATTTTTGCCCATGATCCAAGAGGGTCAGTACATGACCACAGTGGATTTAAAGGATGCTTACCTTCACATACCGATTCACAAAAGCCATTACCGGTATCTAAGGTTTGCCTTTTTAGACAGGCATTACCAGTTTGTAGCTCTTCCATTCGGACTGGCTACGGCTCCAAGAATCTTCACAAAGGTTCTGGGCACTCTTCTGGCGGTACTAAGACCGCGAGGAATTTCAGTAGCTCCGTACTTAGACGACATACTGATACAAGCTTCAAGCCTTCAAACTGCCAAATCTCATACAGAGATAGTACTGGCATTTCTAAGGTCGCATGGATGGAAAGTGAACGAAAAGAAAAGTTCTCTCTTTCCACTCACAAGAGTTCCCTTCCTGGGGACTCTGATAGATTCTGTAGAAATGAAGATTTACCTGACAGAGGACAGGTTAACAAAACTTCAAAGTGCATGCCGTGTCCTTCATTCTATTCAACACCCGTCAGTAGCTCAATGCATGGAGGTAATCGGACTAATGGTAGCAGCAATGGACATAGTTCCTTTTGCACGCCTACATCTCAGACCACTGCAACTGTGCATGCTAAGTCAGTGGAATGGGGATTACTCAGATTTGTCCCCCACTCTAAATCTGAATCAAGAGACCAGAAATTCTCTTCTATGGTGGCTTTATCGGCCACATCTGGCCAGGGGAATGCCATTCAGCAGGCCAGACTGGTCAATTGTAACAACAGACGCCAGCCTACTAGGTTGGGGCGCTGTCTGGAATTCTCTGAAGGCTCAGGGACTATGGAATCAGTAGGAGAGTCTTCTTCCAATAAACATTCTGGAATTGAGAGCAGTCCTCAATGCTCTTCTGGCTTGACCCCAGTTAACAACTCGGGGGTTCATCAGGTTCCAGTCGGACAACATCACGACTGTAGCTTATATCAACCATCAGGGAGGGACAAGAAGCTCCCTAGAAATGATGGAAGTATCGAAGATAATTCGCTGGGCAGAGTCTCACTCTTGCCACCTGTCTGCAATCCACATCCCGGGAGTGGAGAACTGGGAGGCGGATTTCTTAAGTCGTCAGACTTTTCATCCGGGGGAGTGGGAACTTCATCCAGAGGTCTTTGCCCAAATACTTCGACGTTGGGGCAAACCAGAGATAGATCTCATGGCGTCTCGACAGAACACCAAGCTTCCGCGCTACGGGTCCAGATCCAGGGATCCGGGAGCGGTCCTGATAGATGCCTTGACAGCACCATGGACCTTCAGGATGGCTTATGTGTTTCCACCTTTCCCGATGCTTCCTCGATTGATTGCCAGAATCAAACAGGAGAAAGCATCAGTGATTCTAATAGCGCCTGCATGGCCACACAGGACTTGGTATGCAGATCTGGTGGACATGTCATTCTGTCCACCTTGGTCGTTACCTCTGAAACAGGACCTTCTGATTCAGGGTCCTTTCAAACATCAAAATCTAACTTCTCTGAAGCTGACTGCTTGGAAATTGAACGCTTGATCTTATCAAAGCGTGGTTTTTCTGAGTCAGTTATTGATACCTTAAGACAGGCTAGGAAGCCTGTTACCAGAAAGATTTACCATAAAATATGGCGTAAATACCTATATTGGTGCGAATCCAAAGGTTACTCTTGGAGTAAGGTTAGGATTCCTAGGATATTGTCTTTTCTACAAGAAGGTTTAGAAAAGGGGTTATCCGCTAGTTCCTTAAAGGGACAGATCTCAGCTCTGTCCATTCTGTTACACAAGCGTCTGTCAGAAGTTCCAGACGTTCAGGCTTTTTGTCAGGCTTTGGCCAGGATTAAACCTGTGTTTAAAGCTGTGGCTCCACCATGGAGTTTAAACCTTGTTCTTAACGTTTTACAGGGTGTTCCGTTTGAACCCCTTCATTCCATTGTTATAAAGTTGTTATCTTGGAAAGTTCTATTTTTAATGGCTATTTCCTCGGCTCGAAGAGTCTCTGAGTTATCAGCCTTACATTGTGATTCTCCTTATTTGATTTTTCACTCGGATAAGGTAGTTCTGCGTACTAAACCTGGGTTCTTACCTAAGGTAGTCACTAACAGGAATATCAATCAGGAGATTGTTGTTCCATCCTTGTGCCCAAATCCTTCTTCGAGGAAGGAACGTCTTTTGCACAATCTGGATGTAGTTCGTGCCCTTAAATTTTATTTACAGGCAACTAAAGATTTTCGACAAACGTCTTCCCTGTTTGTCGTTTACTCTGGTCAGAGGAGAGGTCAAAAAGCTTCTGCTACCTCTCTCTCTTTTTGGCTTCGTAGCATAATTCGTTTAGCTTATGAGACTGCTGGACAGCAGCCTCCTGAAAGAATTACAGCTCATTCCACTAGAGCTGTGGCTTCCACTTGGGCCTTTAAGAATGAGGCCTCTGTTGAACAGATTTGCAAGGCTGCAACTTGGTCTTCGCTTCATACTTTTTCCAAATTTTACAAATTTGACACTTTTGCTTCCTCGGAGGCTATTTTTGGGAGAAAGGTTCTTCAGGCAGTGGTTCCTTCTGTATAAAGAGCCTGCCTATCCCTCCCGTCATCCGTGTACTTTTGCTTTGGTATTGGTATCCCACAAGTAATGATGACCCGTGGACTGATCACACTTAACAGAAGAAAACATAATTTATGCTTACCTGATAAATTCCTTTCTTCTGTAGTGTGATCAGTCCACGGCCCGCCCTGTTTTTTAAGGCAGGTAAATATTTTTTAAATTATACTCCAGTCACCACTACACCCTTGGCTTCTCCTTTCTCGTTGGTCCTTGGTCGAATGACTGGAGGTGACGTAGAGGGGAGGAGCTGTGTGGCAGCTCTGCTGGGTGAATCCTCTTGCACTTCCTGTGGGGGAGCAGATAATATCCCACAAGTAATGATGACCCGTGGACTGATCACACTACAGAAGAAAGGAATTTATCAGGTAAGCATAAATTATGTTTTTAAAAAAACGGGCTTTCATTCATCAAAGCTTACCTTCACTTTAAACATAAAGGTAGCACTGTCATAGGATGCCACATTTGCCAAAAGTCAGTTCTTAAAATCTCTACCCTACTGGATTTGCCTTTGACAACTGTAAGTGCTATTATTAAATGGAAGCATTTAGGAGCAACAACGGCCCACCAGCAAAGTGGAAAACCACAAAAACACACAGGGGTAGATTACAAGTGAAGCGCTAATTTATATTGCCCATTTACAGGTGTACAATAAATAACCAGCCCTTACAAGTGGCTGAAAATTGATATCTTGGGCTCACAGTAGCAATTGGCGCTCTGAAAATTAACCAGAGATCAGATTTTGATTAATTTTCTAAATGTCCCCCACTTGTCCCAAAATGTAAGTGTAGTTTTAGATTTAATTAAAAAATAAAGAAGATTTTTTTTTTAATGACTGCACAACGCAGGTTTTAGGGTTAAAAGTTAGCGGATGTTGAGTGTTAGAAAAAAAGAAAACACAGCACTGAAAAGTGCCTTTACATTGCGGTCTATAGAGAACTGTGTGTACCCCTTAAATATATATGTATATGCTTATATATATATATATATATATATATATATATATATATATATATATATATATTTGTGTTACTATGTGTATGCCCACATACCCAAATTAACTTACCTGGGACTACTAAGGACATTAAATTTATGGATGGACTTTTCACACTACTAACCTACTTCTCTTTTTTTACCCACTTCTCCCACCTAGTAGTGTGTATACTTAACTATTTAATGAATTGTTTATTTATTGGATTATATGTTGAATATTTATATGCCCATAAATTGCATGCTTATTACTTTGTTGCTTAGGTAGCTTATTAGTATTATCTTTGTATTATTTATTATTGCTACCTAGATTCCATTAAGCATGGAGGATTTAGCTAACCATGATAATACTTACTCATTTAAAGACATAGATGAAGACAATCTAGACAGCCTTGATTTGGAGGATGTGTTTAATTATGATGCACCTAATGTAAAGCTTGGAGATTTATATCAGGATTATGAATACTTAAAACAGAAAGAACAAAGATTAAAATGGGACAAGTGGATATTGACGAAGTATTTAGCTTTAAAGATGATCCCTAGGGGATTGAGACTTAATAAATTTCCCACCTATGATATTAAAGATCAAACATTTATTGATAGGTGGAACCAAGCCCTGACTGATTGCTCACTTAAGCTTATTGCACTTCTTATTGAATACAAAGAAACATTGCTGTGTGCTGTTAAACAAAAGATTGTAAATATTGAAACAGAAATGTCTAAATTTAGTAGTTGTGAAATTTATGCAAAGTTTGACCAGATTTTTAAACAAACCATGGAGGAATCCAAGAAACTGGTGATACAAACAAAACACACCAAGTTTCTAAGAGATCAAAAGGATTACTCACTGGATATTGTTTGTCTGGAGACGCAAACAACGCAGTAAGGTTTGGTATAACCAAGATGATAGTGAGCAACTACAGTATAGCAATAAGCCAAACAAAAGTAACAAAAATAAGAACAAAAGGAGGTACCATAGACGTAGACAACAGTCAAACCAAGATGCGGGTCTAGACTCAGCTAGTAATTTAAAAAAGGTCACTTTTTCAGATTCTGATAATGATTTGACCGATGAGGATAGATTCGCATCTAGTTTTGAAGGCACCTCAGGGGGAGATGACTCCAATTCTGAATCAGATATAAATGTTACTATGCCTAAACCAATAGTGAGTACTAATACACAAAAGGGCATCCTCAAGGGACACACTAGCCAGGTAACCAGACCAAAAACCAATGGTCCTGCAGTAATTCATTTACCATCAGTTAAGGCTAATACTAACACACAGGTTTTTCAGGAGGTCCCAAAACAATTTCAGGGGGGAGGAGGACTCACAGAGGAGACAAACATACAGACAAATACACAGATGAGGTATACCCTGAGGGGAAAAAGAACCAAACCAAGGAAATATCAGTAAACATGGTAATTAATATTTCCTCGTATAATCTAACTGAAGAGGAAACCAGCTTACTTAATTTGGGTTTGGGTTTTGTACCCTCTAGGAAGTTTAATTTGTTTCAAACTATCCTTGACCTTAATAAACTTATCAGAAATCTAACGCTTAGAAAGTTTTTCAAAATTCTGATCAATTAACAACTGAAGATAGAGATAATCCACCTATGGACTCAAGTGTCGCTAAAAATGTCTCATTTGCTGACTCATGTGCTATAGTTACACTTGAAGATCTAGACAGTGAGAACTTGGACACTGAACAATCCCAGATCTCAAGAATTAAACCTAAGCTAAAAGACAAGTCACAATTTTATCCGACACAAGCCAGGGGCAAACTACTCGAATTATTTCACGAAAGGGTAGTTGAAGATCTTACTGATCTTTCAAACTCATTGGACTCTTGTCCATCAAATCTCTCGTTTAAACAGAGAGAAGCCCTTTTAAATCTACAAAAGAATGATAAAATAGTGATTAGACAGTCTGACAAAGGAGGGAGCGTGGTGGTTATGGACACAGTGGACTATAATCAGGAAGCCTTAAGACAACTTGGTGATACAAACACCTATTCTGTCCTTTCCTCTAATCCTACTGCAGCATTTACATGTGAATTGTCTTACCTTTTGGATGAGGTGGTGGAGGAGGGTCTCATGGATCAGGATACTGCTAGGCTTTGCTTAGTTTCAGATCCAGTGACACCCATCTTCCACCACCTCCCAAAGGTACACAAAAGCCTAATTAACATTAAGGGAAGACCTATAGTGGCTGGTATAGGTTCCTTATTGGAGCCTTTATCTAAGTGGGTTGATGATTACCTACAGCCACTAGTTCACCTACTACCTAGCTATGTTAGAGACACATTGCATGTTCTACAGATCATGGAGCCTTTGGCATGGAGGGAGGAGTACAGTTGGCTCACCATTGACGTGGTGTCCTTGTACTCCTCGATTCCACATGTCCATGGTCTACATGCAGTTGAATTTTTCCTTGACCTGTTTACTGATTTGTCATCTGCGTCCAAGAAATTGATTGTGAGAATCGTACAATTTCTACTGGAGCATAATTTCTTTATGTTCCAGGGTCGCTACTACCTCCAGAGATGTGGCACTGCTATGGGGGCAAAGTTTGCCCCCTCTTACGCCAACCTTTTTATGGGTTGGTGGGAGAGGTGCCACATCTATGGAGGTAGTGATGTCCCCTCTGAACATATTGTCCAATATGTCAGATTTATAGATGACCTACTGTTTGTCTGGTCATCTGATATTCAGAAGGTCAGTGACTTTGTTACTATCTTAAACACTAATAATGTGGGATTGCAATTCACGTATGAATGGCATAAAACTGAGATTAATTTTTTGGATGTCACCCTCTCAGGTGATGCCAAACACAGCAAAGTGAACTCTGCTCTTTACCGCAAGCCCATCTCTGGCAATAGCCTTTTACATGCACGTAGCTGTCACCCACAGCATGTGTTTAAAGGCATTGCAAAAGGCCAGTTTTTACGAGCTAAACAAAACTGTTCTCAGCAAAATACCTTTCAGTCTGAAAGCAGAGATCTGAGAACACGTATGTTTAAGAGTGGCTATCCAAAAAGTACCATCAATAAAGCTTATTTTTCTAGCAAAGACATTGACAGATCGAAACTGCTTAACAGCAGGGGCAGACCCGAGGAAAATAGATCCAATCAGAATTTGTCTAAACCGAAATTTATCACATCATATTCGAATCAATATGATGATATATGTAAAATAGTAAAGAAAAATCTTCCCATTTTGATGGGAGATAAAGGTCTTAGACTATTGAACAAGGCTGTATGTTCGTTCCAAAAAGGAATATTACCTTGGGCAACATTCTTGCACCAAGTATGTTAAGAGCTGATTCTACTTCAGGGTCATCCTGGATGAGACACAATGGCACTTATAAATGTGGCCGAAAAACCTGCACTTCATGTGATCATCTGAGTATTTCAAATACCTTTAGATCACATGTTACAGGAGAACAGTATGATACTAAGGGATGCATTAATTGCAAGAGCACCTTTGTCATTTACATCATTGAGTGCACCCAGTGTAGAAAACAATATACAGGACGAACAACTAGAGAAGTTGGCAAACGAATCAGAGAACATCTGTCTTACATTTCAAGTAAACGCAGATGTTCAGCACTCTCCTCCCATTTTATAGACTGCCACCAACAAGATGTGACACATTTTAAATGGCAGGCTATTGAACAAATAAAAATACCGCCTAGAGGTGGAGACAAGCTGTCTATACTCTGTAAACAAGAAATATATTGGATTTTCAAAACCAGATGTTTAGTACCATTGGGTTTTAACTCAGAGAATGACATTATAAACTTCTGGCAGAAGTGATTAATGTCATTTAAACCTCATTTCATATTAACTATTAAAATTATCATAATGATTATTAAAATAATTACAAATATAATAATTATTTTACAGAACCCTCAAATTTGATATTCCTCTTATAAGTGAGACATTTCAGTAAACACATTATATATTAGGATTACTATATACATCATTTATTTAAGGTATACCATTTAGGTTTTCTATATAGGCTTACTTAACACTTTAATCTTAATGTACGTTTTGATGGTGTTTTTAAAAGTAGATTCAACTAACAAAATTACTGCCTATATAGATTAATAATAGTTATACCCTTTTCATGTGTAATTATCAATAATAATAATTATTATTATTTTTTCCATGATGTTCACTCTGTTCGGGTGCTCTTTCCACACACACAACTGGTGCCTAAAAATTGATGCTTGCTGCATCAATTTTTAGTGACATCCATATAACCTGTAATATATTTATGTGGATATGAATATGCATTTACATATTCTTATATATATGAATGTGTATATGTGTGTGCCTTATTTTATACCTACATAGAGATCTATCTTTGTTCCTGTACCCCTGCCCCCATTACTCATTCTGGTCTATTGTATTCTGATATCTTTTTATGTTTTCATTTTTATTTCATAAATACATGTGTATGTTTTTACTCAACAACATTTTTGTATATTTGCATTGGCCAGCACACATATATTGATGTACATTTTCATCTGTATATGGGAGTACTTATTTTGGCATTTGTTGTTTTTTGTGTATTCATATACATATATTTCTTTCTATATGTTCTGATATATTTTGTATAACTTTTCTCTATTTTTCATTGTAAATATAACTCTGGGCAACTTCCTAAAGTCTATCATCAACATTGTGTGATTTAAATGTAAATACCATGTATAGTATATATATGTTAATTAGAGTAAGCTTCTAAAGGGTTAAGTGTTGGCATTTGTTTTTAACCAATCAAATCATTGTGTGTTTAGCATAAAAGGGAGCACCTTTTTACAGGTGCTATTCTATGATTACGGTCAATATGACCGAAACCGGTCAGATTATACCTTGCTAACTGCCTAACCACATGGTTTTGTACTACTACCCTCTACTTTTTAATGGAATAAAGTGAACTATATTTTATTATTATCATCTGGCTTCGTTGGACTTTTTCTCTCTTTTTTATTACTATGTGTATATACACATATAAACACAAATATATATGTATATATTCATATCATATTATAAAAGGCCAGGTGCAGTAGAGACTGCAGCGCAAGACAAACATACCTGGCAGTAAGGAACGATCAGTCAAGGCCGTGAGGATGAGACAGCAGAGAGGGTGGGACCGCGGCACTGCAGAAAATGGCCTGTGTGCACGGGCTTTAGGAATAGTACATATATATTTAAGATCTGCTGCGCGACTAACCCCCTTCGCTGCACTAGGCTCTCATGCTGTGTCTCACTGCATGAGAAAGATGCTCCCATTGGAGACTATAGAAGCACGCTCTATTTAGAGCAAAGCTTCCATGCAATGTGAACGTGAGGTTGCGTTCTCATTGCAGGCCACTTCAAATACCAGCGCACTATTGCATGCGCTCGTATTACGAGTGGAGCACAAATATCAAGCTTGCAAAAGCGCAATTTTACGCTCCACTCATAATCTGGCCCACAGAGAGGAGTTGCCGAGAGCTACAAGCAATATCATGACCATGCAACAACAACAACAAAAAACAAAACAAAAATGAGGGGGCGCCCTAAGACTAAAAGATAAGTATATCTAGAGTCCAAAGGACAAGGAGTGTGGTGGAGAATGATAAAGGACTATAAATTCTTTTGAGCACCACTAAGAATAGTGAAATATTGGTGCAGTATAATATATATAAAATGTAAGCAATGGTGACTATAGAGGCAGTAAAAGATATAAGTGGCTGTAATAAAGTGAGTAAAGTGCCCTAAACAAGAGATAACAATTAAATAATTAAATATTCCAACTAGTTGCGGATTGAAAGGTTGGATCATAAATATGAGTCTCAATCAGATTTCACATTCAATTGAAAAAAAATTGTATAAAATTATAATAACAATGTAATAATAAAATACAAAATAACACTTATATAGTTTGTAGAAAAAGTCTCTGGTTAGGAGATGGAGGCAGCTATCTGTAGGGATCCAGGCCAGGATCCAGGAACAGCAATCTAAAAAGACAAGAAGAGACAGATGCGCCACATGGCACAATATTGTTTGGTCCAGAACAGATTGGTAGCAAGTAAGGTGTAAACTCACATTTATGAAAGCACCTCAATCAGTGCTGTAGAGACAATCTGGGATCTATTCAGTCACCCAGAAGACCAACTTCCTGCATAAAGTGTGATGTCTGTATAAAAACAGTAAAAGAGACACAAGGTGCCTATATGGCCTAGTATAGTTGGGACAATGGTGAATAAAGACCGATAATAAGAATGGTACTCACAATAGTGGTAGCATCTCCATTGATGCTATTGGAGCAGGATGGGATCAATACAGTCACCCAACAGACTTGGTACAAGGCACTCAGGATATAACAATGATCCAGAGATCAAACAGCAGTCAGGAAAATCCAAACAAATCCTCAGCACAGGGGAACAGAAGGCAGCAAGTGTTCAAAGTAAAACATTACTTTATTTAAAATATTAAAATCACAGGCAATGCGTTTCTCAGCCAATGGCTGTTTCATCAGGCTTTATAAAACATTTACAGAACACTTGCTATATATACCATACATCTAATTAAAAAAATAATTATCACATGGTGGAAGGAGGGGCTGAACTAATTGATGGTGCCCACATAGCCAATCAAATTGTTAATGACAGAAAGAATCTGACATCAGCATGTGGCAAAACCAGGTTCTCATTAAGTACAAAAACATATTTCTCAGTATAATTCATTAGCAGAAATTTCATAACATAAGTCAAAAAAACAGAAATAAAAAATAATAATACCACCATTCGTTATTTGATCAAAGCACATAAATTTAAAACACAAAACAAAATATAACATTTTTCTTATAAAAGACATATAAACAGAGATACCGGCGTCCTGCAAACCCTAATGCGCATGACATACCACGACTTTTCAATCAAATATAGATCTATCCTGTAGTTGGTCAGTATGCCATGCGTGATGATGTGTAATTGATTTGTAGGCTTGTGAAGGGGGTGTGATTACCTAGACGTCTAAGGAGCGATACCCGACATATGCACAAATCACCCAGACCTATAGTAAATTATTGCTGCCTAAGTCCAACAAACACTGTATCATTGTGATACGGCTCTAACTAGTCTATCTAGCAGATATACTCTACATATCAAAACGAACATTCATAGCAAATAGCAAACAATAGTTCTAAGTGTTTGCTCATTGGTTTGATTAACGTGACCAGATGATTGGACAGTAGTTACTGATGTCACGGGATTAAGGGGCGTGTAGAATAACCTCTTAAAAATCACAGGATATTCTTATTGTATATCTACCAATGGGAGCGCATTATTAGGGTACTTATTCACCTAATATATATAAAAACATTATAATAACGAATTGATAGACTACATACTAATTCAGTAAACATAAAATAATCTATGGAAACACAGGGGACCAAATCAGAAGGCGTTCAAATAGTCTTGTAAAATTGGTTATGGCAGAAAAAGTTTGTTATGATGACTCATAAGCGATCTTATATAAATCAGTGTATGTGTGTGACAATAATAAAAAATGTTGTATTAGCAGCAGTGTGTATACACTGATAGTAATAATAGTGATAATGTGTAAATATGTGTTACAAAGAGACGATAATTGATCAGACAAGCAAATCTAATAGACCCTATATGTAATAACTATAATCGAGTGAAGCCTAAGCCTAACTATTAATAATATGTGAAAATAAACTATAATAATTTAATAATATACTGGACCACCAATCTAGTTACTACATAAATCCAAAGTTGTTAGAATACACGCCAAAGTGTAACCAACAAAAAGCTCTAAAAAGAAATGATAGGTATATTAACAGATTATCCTATAATAACCATCCCTTGTCTAACGGACTATATAGTAATGAAACACTTATAGGATTAACTGATAAGTTAAACCATGAAGTATAATAGTTAGTGATACATATATATATATATATGTATACACATTAAAAGGTTTAAGTAGTGTATTGTAATGCTGCAAAAGTGTGAGTAACTAAGTTTAACTGCTACTAAAGTTAAGTAATAATAAACTATATGATGGCAATACACTAGTTAAAATAACTCATAAATCGTCCTGAATGGTAAGTGAATGATAATAATAATGAATGTGAATACTAAAAGGTTAAAAGGGAGTGTAAAAGAAAACTAAGAGTGTAATGAAACACTTATAGGATTAACTGATAAGTTAAACCATGAAGTATAATAGTGATATATATATATATATATATATATATATATATATATATATATATATATATATATATATATATATATATGTGTATACACATTAAAAGGTAAAAGGTTTAAGGAGTGTATTGTAATGCTGCAAAAGTGTGAGTAACTAAGTGTAACTGCTACTAAAGTTAAGTAAAAATAAACTATATGATGGTAATACACTAGTTAAAATAACTCATAAATCGTCCTGAATGGTAAGTGAATGATAATAATAATGAATGTGAATACTAAAAGGTTAAAATGGAGTGTAAAAGAAAACTAAGAGTGTAATGAGAAGTGTATTGTGATAATAGTGTGATAGGTCACTAAAGTGTGGTTAATGCAGTGATTGGATCACAGTCATGTGAAAGGTAACATATAGACTACTACGTATAGATGATAATAATAAAACTGGTATAGTGTATATTGAAGGTATCAGGTGGTAGTATGATAAAATTGTTGGAGAGGGAGAAAAAAAACATAATTTATGTAAGAACTTACCTGATAAATTCATTTCTTTCATATTAACAAGAGTCCATGAGCTAGTGACGTATGGGATATACATTCCTACCAGGAGGGGCAAAGTTTCGCAAACCTTAAAATGCCTATAAATACACCCCTCACCACACCCACAAATCAGTTTAACGAATAGCCAAGAAGTGGGGTGATAAGAAACAAAGTGCGAAGCATATAAAATAAGGAATTGGAATAATTGTGCTTTATACAAAAAAAAATCATAACCACCACAAAAAAGGGTGGGCCTCATGGACTCTTGTTAATATGAAAGAAATGAATTTATCAGGTAAGTTCTTACATAAATTATGTTTTCTTTCATGTAATTAACAAGAGTCCATGAGCTAGTGACGTATGGGATAATGACTACCCAAGATGTGGATCTTTCCACACAAGAGTCACTAGAGAGGGAGGGATAAAATAAAGACAGCCAATTCCTGCTGAAAATAATCCACACCCAAAATAAAGTTTAACGAAAAACATAAGCAGAAGATTCAAACTGAAACCGCTGCCTGAAGAACTTTTCTACCAAAAACTGCTTCAGAAGAAGAAAATACATCAAAATGGTAGAATTTAGTAAAAGTATGCAAAGAGGACCAAGTTGCTGCTTTGCAGATCTGGTCAACCGAAGCTTCATTCCTAAACGCCCAGGAAGTAGATACTGACCTAGTAGAATGAGCTGTAATTCTCTGAGGCGGAATTTTACCCGACTCAACATAGGCAAGATGAATTAAAGATTTCAACCAAGACTTACCAAAACTCTCTAATGTACATGACAAATCCCTCCTCACGATCATGCTGAATGGAGCTAAAACTCTTATCCCTCAAAAATGGAAAACCGACTCCATCCCTACTCTTTCAGAGTGGAAATCAATAGTTTCATCTCACCTCCAACTGGAAAGGTTCCACTACCTTAAAGTGGGCCAACCTGACATACACGAATTAATGCTCCTGACATGGGAAGGAAACCCAATCAGATGAATGGATCTAGCAATAGATCGACAAACAGGTTTGAGTGTCTTGCCAGAACCTTCTTCCCCCCCCCTCTCTCTGAGTGACACATACTTATTATTCTGACCTCCCCCCTTCTTCCCCCTCCCCCCCTCTCCTCTACCCTTCTTTCCCTAACTTTTATTGTTACTGATATGGTTATCACTTTTGTTATTTATCTCCCCTATTATTCTGAAAAAGAAAGTATGTTACTAGATTTTTCAACATCTACTGTTCAGACTTAAACTTTGTAAAAAAGGAAAACAAGGCAAACCCACGCACTAAACCGGCAAAAGCAGAGGTCGGCCCTTTAGACATGCCACCAGATATCTCTGAGAGACTTTGGACTGAATTCTAACTGCATGTCCCCACAATTTCATTGAGTCTAACCTGCCGAACCTCTATAATATATTTTCTTACTGTTGTTTGTGACCTTTGTATGTTTGAATCTAAATAAAGAATTGCCTTTAAAAAAAAAAAAAAAAAAAGATTTCAACCAAGATGCCAAAGAAATGGCAGAAGCTTTCTGGCCTTTCCTAGAACCGGAAAAGATAACAAATAGACTAGAAGTCTTACGGAAAGATTTCGTAGCTTCAACATAATATTTCAAAGCTCTAACAACATCCAAAGAATGCAACGATTTCTCCTTAGAATTCTTAGGATTAGGACATAATGAAGGAACCACAATTTCTCTACTAATGTTGTTGGAATTCACAACTTTAGGTAAAAATTCAAAAGAAGTTCGCAACACCGCCTTATCCTGATGAAAAATCAGAAAAGGAGACTCACAAGAAAGAGCAGATAATTCAGAAACTCTTCTAGCAGAAGAGATGGCCAAAAGGAACAAAACTTTCCAAGAAAGTAATTTAATGTCCAATGAATGCATAGGTTCAAACGGAGGAGCTTGAAGAGCTCCCAGAACCAAATTCAAACTCCAAGGAGGAGAAATTGACTTAATGACAGGTTTTATACGAACCAAAGCTTGTACAAAACAATGAATATCAGGAAGAATAGCAATCTTTCTGTGAAAAAGAACAGAAAGAGCGGAGATTTGTCCTTTCAAAGAACTTGCGGACAAACCCTTATCTAAACCATCCTGAAGAAACTGTAAAATTCTCGGTATTCTAAAAGAATGCCAAGAAAAATGATGAGAAAGACACCAAGAAATATAAGTCTTCCAGACTCTATAATATATCTCTCGAGATACAGATTTACGAGCCTGTAACATAGTATTAATCACGGAGACAGAGAAACCTCTTTGACCAAGAATCAAGCGTTCAATCTCCATACCTTTAAATTTAAGGATTTCAGATCCGGATGGAAAAAAGGACCTTGCGACAGAAGGTCTGGTCTTAACGGAAGAGTCCATGGTTGGCAAGATGCCATCCGGACAAGATCCGCATACCAAAACCTGTGAGGCCATGCCGGAGCTATTAGCAGAACAAACGAGCATTCCCTCAGAATCTTGGAGATTACTCTTGGAAGAAGAACTAGAGGCGGAAAGATATAGGCAGGATGATACTTCCAAGGAAGTGATAATGCATCCACTGCCTCCGCCTGAGGATCCCGGGATCTGGACAGATACCTGGGAAGTTTCTTGTTTAGATGAGAGGCCATCAGATCTATCTCTGGGAGCCCCCACATTTGAACAATCTGAAGAAATACCTCTGGGTGAAGAGACCATTCGCCCGGATGCAACGTTTGGCGACTGAGATAATCCGCTTCCCAATTGTCTACACCTGGGATATGAACCGCAGAGATTAGACAGGAGCTGGATTCCGCCCAAACCAAAATTCGAGATACTTCTTTCATAGCCAGAGGACTGTGAGTCCCTCCTTGATGATTGATGTATGCCACAGTTGTGACATTGTCTGTCTGAAAACAAATGAACGATTCTCTCTTCAGAAGAGGCCAAAACTGAAGAGCTCTGAAAATTGCACGGAGTTCCAAAATATTGAAACAAAATCTCTTATGTTATCAGGAACATTCTGCACCTTAGATGTTGAGGGAACTGCAACAGGCAACGGTACATTACTAAAGGAAATATTATCTGCTTTAACAAGTTTGTCATGACAATTATTACAAACAACAGCTGGAGGAATAGCTACCAAAAGTTTACAGCAGATACACTTAGCTTTGGTAGATCCAGCAGGCAGTGATTTTCCTGTAGTATCTTCTGGCTCAGATGCAACGTGAGACATCTTGCAATATGTAAGAGAAAAAACAACATATAAAGCAAAATAGATCAAATTCCTTATAAGACAGTTTCAGGAATGGGAAAGAATGCCAAATATCAAGCTTCTAGCAACCAGAAGCAAATGAAAAATGAGACTGAAATAATGTGGAGACAAAAGCGACGCCCATATTTTTTAGCGCCAAATAAGACGCCCACATTATTTGGCGCCTAAATGCTTTTGGCGCCAAAAATGACGCCACATCCGGAACGCCGACATTTTTGGCGCAAAATAACGTCAAAAAATGACGCAACTTCCGGCGACACGTATGACGCCGGAAACGGAAAAGAATTTTTGCGCCAAAAAAGTCCGCGCCAAGAATGACGCAATAAAATGAAGCATTTTCAGCCCCCGCGAGCCTAACAGCCCACAGGGAAAAAAGTCAAATTTTTGAGGTAAGAAAAATATGATAATTCAATGCATAATCCCAAATATGAAACTGACTGTCTGAAAATAAGGAAAGTTGAACATTCTGAGTCAAGGCAAATAAATGTTTGAATACATATATTTAGAACTTTATAAATAAAGTGCCCAACCATAGCTTAGAGTGTCACAGAAATAAGACTTACTTACCCCAGGACACTCATCTACATGTTTGTAGAAAGCCAAACCAGTACTGAAACGAGAATCAGTAGAGGTAATGGTAAATATAAGAGTATATCGTCGATCTGAAAAGGGAGGTAAGAGATGAATCTCTACGACCGATAACAGAGAACCTTATGAAATAGACCCCGTAGAAGGAGATCACTGCATTCAATAGGCAATACTCTCTTCACATCCCTCTGACATTCACTGCACGCTGAGAGGAAAACCGGGCTCCAACTTGCTGCGGAGCGCATATCAACGTAGAATCTAGCACAAACTTACTTCACCACCTCCCTTGGAGGCAAAGTTTGTAAAACTGATTTGTGGGTGTGGTGAGGGGTGTATTTATAGGCATTTTAAGGTTTGCGAAACTTTGCCCCTCCTGGTAGGAATGTATATCCCATACGTCACTAGCTCATGGACTCTTGTTAATTACATGAAAGAAAAAAGCGGGAGGGGGAGGTGTCAGGGTTGGGAGCTATACCTTTAATTCCAGGTTACTTAAACCTGCTCCTCCCACTTCCACCTGCCGATTAATGTTTAGTTATACTGAATCTCCATGTGAGAGGAAGCTTTACCTGAACCTGCTGGCTAAATCCATACTAAGATTTACTTCTAAGTCCTATCCGAATAACTATATCAGCACTGATATTGCAGTGACTCCTGCAAACTTACAGCCTTGACCGCCGCTTATCATCATAGCCGTTACCTGGCTAACTACCAAAGAACCTCTGGTCTTAATACCTGCTCTCTCATCCGCCCACCGGAACTCTATACCAAAGTCAAGAGAAGCAGTACCTACATTCCAGAGATTGGACACACTCAGTTACCGGAACCATCACGGGTAATCCCCGCTCGCAGCATAAACAGCCTAAAGCTCATCCACACGCTCTGCCTGTCAGCAGATGCGCTTAACTGATTGGCGCACAGCAACACACCCACTGAGACACAGCACAGCCGCTGCTGCAGAACCATCTCTCCCTCAACAGAGCGGTTACGCTCCGATTGCAATACATAGGAACCACTCTCTCATTCTCAGGGCCGGATTGGCCTACCAGGATACAAGGAGATTTCCCGGTGGGCTGCAGCAGCTAGGGCTGGACAAATAGAATTTAACGGGGTGATTAATTGATACAATTTGGTTGTAGGTTTGCTATATAACATCAATCTTTATTTAATACAAAGTAATATAATTTAATTCTGAAAAAAAATGTGGGGAGGAGTATCCCAATAATGCCCTTTGAGAAAAATGGGGCATGTGCATTCTAACGACTCAATGGAAAATAGGGCTGGTCTTCATATGTTTCCAGGGCTGCTTTTTTATTCCCAGTACAGCCCTGCTCATTCTGGTCAAGTTAACTTACGTTCCTATACGAACTTAATCAGTTTACCGCAATCACCATACAAAGTAATATTTAAAGGCTGCATATACAGATTTAACCACTCTTACTACTAACCCTCCTCAAGTGCTGACAAACTAACTTTCTACCAGGCAATACAGGATTGTTTACCACTCTCCTGAAACAAAGACACATTACAGGATTATTTAAATCCTAGGAAGACGATATATACTTATTGTCTGCAGTTGTGATCCACCAAACAATTATAGGGGTTTACTGACGAACCTGACAAAAGGTATGGTGTGGGGGATGAATAAAGGGAAACAGAAAAGAGGAGGATCAATAGGTGTAAATAAATCTGAGCCAATATTCCAGGGGATTATTAGAGGCTAGCGCATATGTCTCATAAGTCAAATACTGCTAGATCAACACATTCATTTAGGCCGTCAGGAGTATGTAATTTGTGAATCCAGTAAGTCTCTCTACGACGCAAAGTCAACATGGCGTTGTGACTATTCCGAGGTATTTGTTCAATAGGTAGTATGGAAATTGTTTTCAAACTTCCTTTGTGTGCATATGCACAATGTCTAGAGAGACTATGTTTCAAGAATTTCCTTTTAATATTATAAGTGTGTTCACTCCACCGTTTTCTGATGGTACGTCCAGTGCGCCCTACGTACTGGACCCCACAGACACAGCTAACAAGATAAACAACGTAGGTGGATTCACATGACAACCTTTTAGTAATTTTAAACTGTTCCCCTGTCTGGTTGGAAGAAAAAGTATTGGTTCCACTTTTCACTACCCTACACATATTACATCTAGATTTCATACATTTAAATACTCCATGTTTGGGTAGGAAATTGCCCAAAAAAAGTCCTATTAGGCCCCAAATTATGATGATTACCACTATTCTTATCTCTAACAACTTTACTTGGGGCTAATTTATTCTTCAGGGTAGGAGCCCTCCTGTATACTACCCGCGGTTTGGAGGAAATGTAGTTTTAAGAAAAGGGTCATCACAAATGATTGGACAATGTTTGTAAATAATTTGCTCGATTTCCCGAAATTGGCTACTATAGCCTGTTATAAATAATGGTGTTTTGAGTGCATCAATCGATTGCTGTTTGTTATTAGTTTTCTTATTTTTATCTTGTAGTAAGTATTTCTTTCTATCATCGTGTAAGGCTCTAAGATATCCTTTTTGCACTAAATCTAGGGATAGCCTTTTTCTAAAAATCTGTCTTTTAATATAAGAGACTGTGTTATATAACATTCTACCGTACTGCAATTGCGCCTAATGCGCCTGAATTGCCCGTATGGCACATTTCTTTTACAACTATGATAGTGATTACTATTGCAATTTAGGAAACTATTACAGTCTACCTTTTTAAAAAAGGTTTCAGACATTATAGTACCAGCAGATCTAGATATTCAATCCTGGTTGGTTGGATATTACTAGTAAACACTAAGTCAAATTCATTGGTATTCAAAGATGATGAATATAGTAAGGCTTCCTCATAAGAACCCCTAAATATATATAACACAGACTCTTATATTAAAAGACAGATTTTTAGAAAAAGGCTATCCCCTAGATTTAGTGCAAAAAGGATATCTTAGAGCCTTACACGATGATAGAAAGAAATACTTACTACAAGATAAAAATAAGAAAACTAATAACAAACAGCAATCGATTGATGCACTCAAAACACCATTATTTATAACAGGCTATAGTAGCCAATTTTGGGAAATCAAGCAAATTATTTACAAACATTGGCCAATCATTTGTGATGACCCTTTTCTTAAAAACTACATTTCCTCCAAACCGTGGGTAGCATAAGAAAGGGCTCCTACCCTGAAGAATAAATTAGCCCCAAGTAAAGTTGTTAGAGATAAGAATAGTGGTCATCATCATAATTTGGGGCCTAATAGGACTTTTTTGGGCAATTTCCTACCCAAACATGGAGTATTTAAATGTATGAAATCTAGATGTAATATGTGTAGGGTAGTGAAAAGTGGAACCAATACTTTTTCTTCCAACCAGACAGGGGAACAGTTTAAAATTACTAAAAGGTTGTCATGTGAATCCACCTACGTTGTTTATCTTGTTAGCTGTGTCTGTGGGGCCCAGTACGTAGGGCGCACTGGACGTACCATCAGAAAACGGTGGAGCGAACACACATAGTATTAAAAGGAAATTCTTGAAACATAGTCTCTCTAGACATTGTGCATATGCACACAAAGGAAGTTTGAAAACAATTTCCATACTACCTATTGAACAAATACCTCGGAATAGTCACAACGCCATGTTGACTTTGCGTCATGTAGAGACTTACTGGATTCAGAAATTACATACTCTAGCTCCTGACGGCCTAAATGAATGTGTTGATCTAGCAGCATTTGACTTATGAGACATATGCGCTAGCCTCTAATAATCCCCTGGAATATTGGCTCAGATTCATTTACACCTATTGATCCTCCTCTTTTCTGTTTCCCTTTATTCATCCCCCACACCATACCTCCCCCCCCCTTTTATTTTCTCCCTCCCCCTAGCACTCCATCACCCTCTCCAACAATTTTATCACACTACCACCCGATACCTTCAATATACACTATACCAGTTTTATTATTATCATCTATACGTAGTAGTCTATATGTTACCTTTCACATGACTGTGATCCAATCACTGCATTAACCACACTTTAGTGACCTATCACACTATTATCATCACAATACTCTTCTCATTACACTCTTAGTTTTCTTTTACACTCCCTTTTAGTATTCACATTCATTATTATTATCATTCACTTACCATTCAGGACGATTTATGAGTTATTTTAACTAGTGTATTGCCATCATATAGTTTATTATTACTTAACTTTAGTAGCAGTTACACTTAGTTACTCACACTTTTGCAGCATTACAATACACTCCTTAAACCTTTTAATGTGTATACATATATATATATGTATCACTAACTATTATACTTCATGGTTTAATTTATCAGTTAATCCTATAAGTGTTTCATTACTATATAGTCCGTTAGACAAGGGATGGTTATTATAGGATAATCTGTTAATATACCTATCATTTCTTTTTAGAGCTTTTTGTTGGTTACACTTTGGCGTGTATTCTAACAACTTTGGATTTATGTAGTAACTAGATTGGTGCTCCAGTATATTATTAAATTATTATAGTTTATTTTCACATATTATTAATAGTTAGGCTTAGGCTTCACTCGATTATAGTTATTACATATAGGGTCTATTAGATTTGCTTGTCTGATCAATTATCGTCTCTTTGTAACACATATTTACACATTATCACTATTATTACTATCTGTGTATACACACTGCTGCTAATACAACATTTTTTATTATTGTCACACACATACACTGATTTATATAAGATCGCTTATGAGTCATCATAACAAACTTTTTCTGCCATAACCAATTTTACAAGACTATTTGAACCCCTTCTGATTTGGTCTCCTGTGTTTCCATAGATTATTTTACGTTTACTGAATTAGTATGGAGTCTATTGATTCGTTATTATAATGTTTTTATTTATATTGGGTGAATAAGTACCCTAATAATGCGCTCCCATTGGTAGATATACGATAAGAATATCCTGTGATTTTTAAGAGGTTATTCTACACGCCCCTTAATTCGTGAAATCAGTAACTACTGTCCAATCATCTGGTCACGTTAATCAAACCAATGAGCAAACACTTAGAACTATTGTTTGCTATTTGCTATGAATGTTCGTTTTGATATGTAGAGTATATCTGCTAGACTAGTTAGAGCCGTATCACAATGACATAGTGTTTGTTGTGACTTAGGCGGCAATAATTTACTATAGGTCTGGGTGATTTGTGCATATGTCGGGTATCGCTCCTTAGATGTCTAGGTAATCACACCCCCTTCACAAGCCTACAAATCAATAACACATCATCACGCACGGCATACTGCCCAACTACAGGATAGATCTATATTTGATTGACAAGTCGTGGTATGCCATGCGCATTAGGGTTTGCAGGACGCCAGCCACAATGTTGCCAATTTTAGTTACATTAAACAAGTTTTACATGGTTACTTTTGAACATACCCCTGCCATAATATCACTTGAGGAATATAACGATCTATTAGATCTGCACAATCTTATAGGTGTGTCTGTTTATATGTCTTTTTTTTAAGAAAAAATTTATATTTTGTTTTGTGTTTTAAATAATGTTTTAAATTAATGTGCTTTGATCAAATAACGAATGGTGTTATTATTTTTTATTTCTATTTTTTGACTTATGTTATGAAATTTCTGCTAATGAATTATACTGACAAATATGTTTTTGTACTTAATGAGAACCTGGTTTTGCCACATGCTGATGTTAGATTCTTTCTGTCATTAACAATTTGATTGGCTATGAGGGCACCATCAATTAGTTCAGCCCCTCCTTCCACCATGTGATAATTATTTTTTTAATTAGATTTATGGTATATATAGCAAGTGTTCTGTAAATGTTTTATGAAGCCTGATGAAACAGCCATTGGCTGAGAAACGCGTTGCCTGTGATTTTAATATTTTAAATAAAGTAATGTTTTACTTTGAACACTTGCTGCCTTCTTTCTGGGACCTGGTCCCCTGTGCTGAGGATTTTCCTGACTGCTGTTTGATCTCTGGATCATTGTTATATCCTGAGTGCCTTGTACCAAGTCTGTTGGGTGACTGTATTGATCCCATCCTGCTCCAATAGCATCAATGGAGATGCTACCACTATTGTGAGTACCATTCTTATTATCGGTCTTTATTCACCATTGTCCCAACTATACTAGGCCATATAGGCACCTTGTGTCTCTTTTACTGTTTTTATACAGACATCACACTTTATGCGGGAAGTTGGTCTTCTGGGTGACTGAATAGATCCCAGATTGTCTCTACAGCACTGATTGAGGTGCTTTCATAAATGTGAGTTTACACCTTACTTGCCTACCAATCTGTTCTGGACCAAACAATATTGGGCCATGTGGTGCATCTGTCTCTTCTTGTCTTTATCATGACCATGCAGCTGTACACAAGGCTTAGATGCACATTACCAAACTTTGGATGGAGTGGTGTAAAGCTCATTGCCACTGGACTCTGGATTTGTGGAAACGTGTTCTCTGGAATGATGAATCACGCCTCACTATCTGTCAGTCTGATGGAAGATTTGGGTGTGGCCAGGAGAAAGCTACCTACTGGAATGAATAGTGCCTACTGTAAAGCTTGATAGAGGAGGTAAAATAGTCTGGGGCTGTTTTTCGTGGTTTGGGCTAGGCCTCTTAGTTCTAGTAAAGTTGCTTCCAACTTTGTGGCAAAAGTTTGGGGAAGGCCCTTTTTCTGTTCCAGCATGACTGTGCCCCTGTGCACAGATCAAAGTCCAGGAAGACAGTTTGGTGTGGAGGAACTTCAGTGGCCATAAACTCAACCCCATTTAACACTTTTGGGATGAATTGGAAAGCAGATTCCGAGCCAGACCTTCTTGTCCAACATCAGAGCCTCACCTCATAAATGCTCCAAATCTTTCAGAAAGACTTCCAGAAGAGGTTTGGCTGTTATAGCCGCAAAAAAGGGGTCATCTCCATATAAATGCCCATGGTTTTAGAATGGGACATCCAACAAGCTCATATAGGTGTGATTGCCAGGTATATATATGTGTGTTCTTGTAATTGAATTTCCAAGGTTTATTGGTTATTGTAAATAAATGTAGTGTGTATGTACAGTTATAGAGTAAAATAAACAAAATACATTCACATGAATCATAAATGATAGAAGGACCTGATCGGCGATTGGGTATTGCCTGTGTTGGTCTTCCGGGCAACCCTGAAGTCCGGTCTGCTTGTTAAGGCATGATTCAGTGCCGTTCCGCTTGTGAGTACCATTCCTAAATTACCCTGCTCTATGTTTGGTCTGTAGCGATATTATTCTATTGGCGCCTTCTTTTTCCTGCTACAGATACTACTCGCCTTATCTCTTAACGGAAGAGCTGCCTTGCATCTAGACTTTGGAATCCATTTACTATCATCACTGTTTGTTTCCCGAGCGCACCTCCGTAGGAGGATTGTTACTCTGAATTGGTCCTATAGGTGTGATTGCCAGGTATATATATGTGTGTTCTTGTAATTGAATTTCCAAGGTTTATTGGTTATTGTAAATAAATGTAGTATATATGTATGTATGTACAGTTATAGAGTAAAATAAACAAAATACATTCACATGAATCATAAATGATAGAAGGACCTGCCCTTGAATCATTGTAAGCAGTACAAGGAGAAGATGAAAAAGAGTGAGCAAGCGAGCAGACACAGGAGTGACATCTTAGAAGTAATATGTGTGTGTGTATATATATATATATATATATATATATATATATATATATATATATATATATATATATATATATATATATATATATATATATATATATATATAGTGGGTGTGTAGTATGAATTCTTTGTTAAGAAACAAAATGGACAAGATGGGCTGTCAAGGAATACATAAAACAGACACTACCATTTAATTTATTGCAGATAATTTAAAATTTGACTTTACAAGGGTGTGTCTGTGGTAAGTGTATTAAAGGGGGTTAATATATTTTAAGTATACTGTCCATTGACCCTTTTAGAACTCCTAAATAATCAATGCACAAAAGTCTGCCAAAGTTTAAAGAATGTTGTTGTTAATCCCATCCAAATTAAAGCACCCAAGATTGTTTAATACACACTTAAAGTATGGTTAATCTTTACTATAGGATACACAGAGAGAGATCTCATCTCTGGCTTCCATAGTGTTAACCCTTACTACCACACTGTCACCACTCACTGGCTGTCAGCGGTGCTAAAAAAAAAAATAAAAAAATCTATTAGGGTTTTCCGACCGTTATATAGTTGTTAGCATAATGATAGGAAAACTTTTTTTAGTTAGTTGTTATTGTCAGGAGGATTCTTAGGTAGAACATTTATTTCAATGTGAAAGGAAAACGTGATGCGTACTCCTATATGTTGTATAGAAAGTGAATTTACAACAGTATAACTTTTTTTTTTAACTAATATGTTGCTGCAAACACATTAATGACTGCACTTCTGGTAACATATTTATATTATTTTTCCATTACTTAGATTCTACAACAATCTGTTTTAGTACAACGAGGCAAGAATAGGCTTCTTACATAAAGTGCATTTTTCACTTATTTGTTTTACTTTCACCTCCCTAGGCCATCCTCCCACGCGCACTTATTCCCTCGTCCCTATTTCACACTCCACCTTGTCCACTGCTGTTCTTTAACGTCCGCTCCAATAGTTCCCCCTCTCCCACCGAGTCATTAGCTCGCCATGTTCTGCTGTTCCCCAGCGCCTTTCTTCTCGCATCCTGCAGGCTAAATTTACAACTCTCCGTAAAGAAGAAAACAATGCGAAATGTAACGTTGCCCGTATGCCAATATATCACAAACTCCTGGTCCTGCCTTCAAGTGGTTGTAAACGATTATGGAGACCGGGGTGAGGGTTAATGCTAACACTACACACCCAGCCGTCTCTCACAATCGCCTCGGCCTCAAGCCCAACTAAATGTCCCCTTTTAAAGTCTACAGAGCCTCCTCCCTCCTTCTGCTTTCCCTTATCCATACTCCATAGTGATTGGTCGCTGGTTTTTCAGATCCCATCCAGGGTGGTGGTGGGGGATGAGCCAGGGAGTGTCACACAATCCGCAGCCTCCGCACCGGCCGAAGGGACAGAAGGAGTCCCGACCATGGCAGTGGGTGGCGCGGTGAATGAAGGGCTGCTTGGGCTGTTTCTGGCAGGGAGCCTCCTTTATACATGTTGCCGAGGTCACCAGACAGGGACGGAGGGAGACTCCAAGGCAGAGGTAACGAACATTACTGGAATAGAGAGCAGTGTTGATGGCCAAAGAAGCTTGTTGAACTGTCAGTCAGTGTATTTTCTCACACTCTCATGTACATTCACTATGTATCCCACACTATGTGACCCCAGTGAAGGCGACATTGTGACAACAAAACATTGATCTATGGTCAGTACAGTACTAGAACCACTGTATGACTTATCAAAATACCTGATGCAAAATACCCAGGAAAACCACTGACTGCATTTAGACATATTGGCCAAGGAGTGTGAGGGAATGTACTGGCAGGCAAGGCACGCCTGGCTTAGTATGTGCTTACAAGGACCACTGTACAACAGTGTCCCCTACCCCACCCTTGTATCACTCTATGTAGGTGCTTCACTGTGATTTATACCTGGTTGGCATATTCCACTCTACACCAAGCCTTTTTTATTATCCAGTGTTGGCATTGCATTCTGTGCCATCACAATTCTGTACCTTGGTTCAGGCTGCAAATACCACTGTACACCTAACATGCATAGTGCAGATCTCAATCATTTAATTTATTGGAGAACTATCATTTGTACCTCAGCCTACAATTAGTGAACACTGACCCCTGTAAATCAATGATAGAATCCCAAATCCCACTGTATTACCAATCCAATTCTGCAACCCAAATGCACCACCCTACATCATCTGAAAAATTTCAAATCCCATACAAGGGTTTTGCATGGACATAGTTAAGAAACTTTATGTGGGGAACTATAAAATGTTACTTTATCACATGAACTGAATGAGGCTAATGTTGCTGTTGCTCGGTGAGATGTTTAATATTGTGTTGCTTGTGACCAGGGTAATTCAAATGGGCATGAAAGTCTATGATTAAAACAGAGCACACAATTTAAAATAAACAAAAACAAAACATTCCAATTTACTATATTATCAAATTTACCCAATTCTTTTGGTAACCATTGTAGAAACACAGCTCCTTACTGTTGAATATACTGAGCTAGGCTTAGTAGTCTGCGTGTACCTTGAAAATTAAAGGGACTGTAAAGTCAACATTAAACTTTCATGATTCAGATAGAATATGATATTTTAAACAATCTAGTTATATTATTAAATTTGCTTTGTTATTTTGGCATCCTTTGTTGAAGAGTATAAATAGTCTCAGGAGCAGAATCGCACTGCTGGGAGCTAGCTGTTGATTGATGACTGCACTTCATTTCAACAAATAAGATACAAAGGATAATTGATCATAGTAGTAAATTGGAAAGTTATTAATAATCATTTGCTCTGCCTGAATCATGAAAGACAATTATGGGGTTTCATGTCCCTATAAGAGATATGAAACCCGAAATGTTTCTTTCATTATTCAGATAGAGCAAGCGATTATTTACAGCTTTCTTATTTACTTCTATCAACATTTTTTCTTTGCTCTCTTGGTATCTTTTGTTGAAAATCAGGTATGTATGCTTAACCCATCAGTATTGTAAGAATGCATTTGCAGGAGCACTAGAAGGCAGCACTATTTCCTGTCATGTAGTGCTCCAGATGCCTACCTAGGTATCTCTTCAACACAGAATATCATGGGAGCGAAGCAACACGAACATTGATGCAAACACTGCAGCCATATTTGTGTTAAAGGCACGTGCACACTCTTTCGCTTACCTAGATTTGCTGTCATGAAAAGGAGCTGTTTTATCGAGAGAAATATGTAGATTTGATAATATAACAAAATTGTAAACATTTTTGATTGTACTCTCTATTTGAATTTTGTAAGTGTAGTGGTAGTCAAGAGAGACTGTTAATACCTGTTAATTCTCCTCTTTAAAGGGACATTAAACACTAAATAAATGTTAGATAGAATGATGCATTCAAAGAAAAGATTAGTCAGAGAATAACATGTAGATGTATTTTTGAA